>NC_133048.1:6297500-6468125 GCF_048771995.1 Taeniopygia guttata | reverse complement strand
ACTTTGAAGAGCTTCAGTTGAGCTGGGAGGAGTTAAAAAAAGACGGTTTATTTGAAACTTTTCCCCCCTTTTTAACATGTGTGGTTATTCCCTCTTATGTCAGCTGCAGTTTTGTGTGTCTGGGAGCAAGGGCAAACCAAATCTTGCTGCTTTTCCTGAACATGGAGCACTTAGGAATGTGGCTCAGGAAATGGGACACACTTTCACATGAAGGATATTCCCATTGGTGTGGTCAAGACTGTTCTTATCTATAGACAAAAGTGCCAGATTTCCTGAATATTTTTCCTTGTTTGATGAGAAGATTTGACAGATATTTATCTTGGAATGAACACTTTTACCTTCAAATGCAGTTTCTAACAAGAAAAGATATTTTTGGCTGAAACCAGAAAATCTTGTGAAAGCCCTCAAAACTCGTAAAATTCCCTCAAAGAGTGTAGAAAAGGAATTCAGGTGAGGTTTGTAAATGGAAGCTTTCTGGGGAGGATTTCTGCATGGAAATAGCTGATTGTCTAAGTTGGAATTGGGCTGCATTGCCTTGGATTTCTTCGAGGGCAAATCCCCTGGAGCTCCTGGATCAGAGAGTGTCTCTTTCCAGCTGGCACAAAGGCTCTGCTGGGAATTTGCTCTGGTACAGCAGTCTGGAGGTCAGGATTGTCCAAAGGAGATGCCCAGTTTGCCAGGTAGTGTTCCCAGCTGCCAGGACCTGGCAGGGCTCCAGCAACCCAGCCGGTTTGGGGTGCCTTGGCTGCACCAAGCCAAAGTGACTCCTCCAAAATTGCAAGTGCTGCTTGAGTGCCTTCCTGGGCAGAGCAGAGTTTCCCGCTGGCAGCAAACACATCACCCCTACCCTCCAGCCAGGAAAATCAGTGCATGGGATCAGGGTATTGAGGATCAAAATACTGGAAGGGAGCTGGAGGTTTCCAAGGCTCTGTAGAAGCCAAAGTGGGGATCCCAAGGCTTTGGGGGGATGGTTGGGCTGCCACATTGCCTGTCCCTGCAGGGCCTCCTGCCTGAGGAGCCCAGATCTGCCCATGGGGATTTTCTGGAAGTCATTTCCCGCAGCTCTGCACAACCACCACAGAACACCTGTCCAGGGGCACTCGGGGCTCCGTGGGAAGCAGGAATGAGCATTAATCCTTTGCCAGGCTGCTCCTGAGAGCCATGGTTTTCACACTTGCTCTGTTGGGAGACCTCCTGAGCATGAGCTGGATGGAAATCCCACTCAGGGCACAGTGCTCAAGGCCAAAACTCCCAGGGTGTCACTGCTGCAGCTTTGGTGGCTTCTTCCCGAGGTTCCTTCCTGTGGGTTCCTTTCACTGGGAGAACAGGGACTGCTCTTCCTTTTATGCTGGAGCTGTTGCTTTGTGCACAGAGGGGAAGAAATAAGAGAGATGTTGAAAAAGATCCAGTTGTGTTGTGTTTTTAGCCATTTCCAGCAGGCACTTGGCTTATTCGTGTGTCACCATCTTGTGCCACCACTGGGCCTGCTGGAGCAGAGCCTGGGCCTCCCTGCAGGTACACTGATAGATCCTGTCCTTTGTTCAGCAGTGACACTGATGGTGTGACACTATGGGATGTATCCCAGGTGTTCAATACACCCGAGTGATGCTGTGTTTGTGCCAGGGCCTCACCAGCAGGGTCCAGGGCAAGGGGGATTCCCTTCAAAGCTACATCTGAGCCATAGTTGCTTTAAAAAGTGGTTTCAATAAGTCTGTAACTGCTCTGGGACTGCCTGTGTGCATTTGCAGTGGGGTCTGTCCTTATTTCACTGTGGGTTTGCAGATTCTCCTCTCTCTGTGCACACTGCAGTGAGAAGCTCTTGCTTCACATCTTGGTGCTCCAAACTTTAGCCTGGGGACTCCCATCTCCTCTCCAGAAGTGTCTGCAGTTTAGAGATGATTTAGGGCTGCTGGCAAGTCAGAACCAGTGGGGGCTGCCGGGATGGAGACGGGGCTGGCTGATTTGCCATCCTGATAAGCAGGAGCTGAGCACACCCAGCAAGGCCAGATGGCTGCAGCATTATCTGTCACCGCGGATCTCAGAGCAGACGGATGCTACATACATAAACATCTCCCAAGCGTGGTTATTATTGATGCAATTACTATTAATACTATTTGTAAGTGTTCTGTGAACCCAAACACAGCGCTGGGCTAAGGAACACAAAGCACAGTCAGCGTGGTTGCTGGGCTGCTAATTAAGGGTAACTGTCAGTAACACTATCTGCCATTAGAGCTAATGATGCAATGGCAACACATCTTGATTTCCAAGGGAAAGGGTTGGGGTGATGAGTCCGAGCCCAGGGAAAGCTGAGGGAGTTGGAGAGGATGCCCAGCTTCAGAGAAAATTAGAAGTCTTAGAAGACTAAAAACCAGGGACATGAATGAACCATGGGCCTTGGGAGAAGCACTTTGGACCTGTAGCTGTTTTGGAGCATCTCAGCTCCGTGTCTGACTCGGGCTTTGCAGCTTTCTGAGCTCTGAATTCAAGGTGGCTGGAGCATCTGGGCCAGGGCATTTTGAACTGTATGGTTTGTGCCTTAGAGCCAAAGGAAAAGCTTTAATTGTGGGATCTCAGACCTGCTAGTTCTCTGCTCTCTCATTTCAACTCTGCTCCTGACCTGCTGTGTGTCTTTCCAGAAATCTGTGCCTTCATCTGTCTTGTCTATTTTTACTGCAGGGTGTTTTGAGCAGGGACTTTGCTATGTGTCTGCAGCTCAAAGCACAAGAAGGGGCTGGGGCTGGTCAGGACCTCTGGATCCTGTGACAACGCTGGTCAGGAGTGACTGGAGAGGCTGGTCAGGAGTGACTGGGGATGCTGATTGGAGCTCAGGTGCTCCAGTGGCAGGATTTCTGTGTCCTGACCTGAGACTGGCTCATGTTCAAGCCTTTCCACAGCCTGCTGTTTTCCTTTGAGCTTGTGCATCATGAGATGATTTGTTTGGGTATTTTTCTCCATAAGGATTATGGAGAGAGCTGGAGGTGTATAAATGTGTCTGACTTTCTTGTGTCTATGTCAGGGTGAGTGAAACTCAACCAGAATCTGGCTCTGAGAAAAGGGCCCATTTCCCCCTCTGGGTAGTAAAAGGAATACTCTCAGTTTGGAAGCCCCTAAATCTTCCCAGTATTCAGTTCCCTTCCCTGGAAGGTTGTACAGCCCTGGGAGAGCTGGAGGAGCTGTCATCCCTGAGGTATTCAGAGGCTCTCTGAACAAGATTCTGGGATGACAGTGAAGTCTTCTCAGGAGGGCTAGAGACCTCCAGACGTTCTTTAAACCCCAGATTCTCTGACATTTGTAAAAACCCCTTTATGTATGTACCTGAATCTTAGATCATTTACATACCTAAAAAAATCAGGCCTAGATATTTCTGCTCCAGAAAATCCTCTTTGCAAAACCTGGGCTGGCCTAAGAATGGCTTTAGAAAATATTTCCCATCTATCTCTGTCAAACACAATGAGGGAGTCAGTGGTTCCTGCCTGATACAACAACATGGAAAGATTCATGGCATGTGTTTTACCCCCCAAAGAATTTCTTGGCTTCCCAGTGCTTTGTTAATGTGCATTGATTATGTTTACTGCGCCGTTAGAAAGTCATTTAGGGATTTATTGGGCTGGCTTTAAATACTGAAAGTGAGTCATTACCCTGACCCACTTGTGCCTGAGCCTAAAGCGAGTAAAAGAGGGTGAAACTTTGCCCCAGTGGTGAAAACCTTCCCAGGAAACTCGGTTTTGAGGACAACAAATGAAAAAGAGCCTGCAAAGGCACATCACTGCAAGTGGAATGCCTTCAATCCCTCTCCCATCCCCCTCAATCAGAGATAATAACAGGATAGCAACAGGAATTCCAACCGGATGGTGCAGAGAGCTGGAGAACAAATCCAGCCATGCAGGCAAAGCCTGGCTCTCCCTGCCAGCGACAGGAGCGAGGGATTTCTCACTGAGGGATTCCACTGGGGATCAATGGGACTTGGCTCCCTGCCTCCTGTCATAAATCTGAACGTCTCTTCTCAGATCCAGACGATTATGGGTGAGACACGTTGGCAGTTTCCCTTCAAACAGAAGGGAGATGATGGAGTTTTCCTTAGAATTTAGGATTTGGCTCAACTGGAATTGCAGGATGGGCCATAAGCCAAGGAAAATGTGAACCCATTCTGGAAGGACCATTCATGTTTGTGTGGGTTTTTAAAATTGCATTGCTTCAAAGCCATGCTGATAACAGGAACAATAATGATGGTAAGACCCTGAGATGTGCACAGCCAGTTTGGTTCCTCCCAGCTCACAGTCCAAGCTGGGATATTTGGCTCCTCCTCCGACAGCTCCCAGTGGTCTGGGGATGAACTCTGTGGTTATGCTCTGAATACAAGCCAACCTTAACAATTCCATTTACTTTTACATTCAGAATTGCTGGTTTTGGAGAAGGTGGAGCCCCCATTTTTCACTTGTGGATCTTCTGTTCATTGTGCAGTTTTTTCTTTCTCTCTCCCACAGCCAATTCTCCCTCCAGGAGATCTCTGCTGTTCATGGCCACTGAGTGTCCCTGCATGGCTGAGAAAATTCCATCATCCATGGGGAGATGCTGCGCCCAGGGGAAGAGCCGAGCATTCCTACCTGGATCCAATCTGACCTGGGAACAGCACAGCAGCCTTTGTCCCCTGCATTCCCAGAGGAGCAGCTTTCTTCCCCACTGCATTCCCAGAGGAGCAGCTTTCTCCCCACTGCATTCCCAGAGGAGCCCAGGCCCATCTCCCCCAGCCCTGGAGCTCCAGAGGAAAACTCCCCCCTTGTGCAGGATCCTGCTCCAGCAGAAGCACAGCTGGCACTGCAGGAGGGCTGAGCCACCCTGGGATGGGGCTGCTGCCACCTCCCTGCCCCACAGGCTGCCAGGGCCTGCTCTGACTCTGGCAGTGTTGTCAGTGTTGTTTTGTATTACTGCATTTTTAAATTTTATTTTAATTTTTTTTCCTAATAAAGAACTTCATATCCCCATATCTTTGCCTGACAGCTCTTAATTTCAAAATTATAATAATTTGGAAGGAGAGGGTTTACATTTTTCATTTCAAGAGAGGCTCCTGCCTTCCTTAGCAGACACATGTCTGTTCAAACCAAGACAATGTGGCATGAAATCCTGCAAACCTGGACAGGCTGAGCTGAGCTGAGCTGAGCAAGTCCAGCACTGTCATGGATTGCTTGGATGGCGCCTCAGTCCCTGAGCCAGCACAGGTTTGGTGGCAGCTCTGCTGTAATCAGGCCAGCTGATGATCTGCTCTGACTTACAGCACTTGGCTACAGCCCCCTTTTTCCACCAGTGGGCTTGGAAGTGCTCTGGCTTTGCTATCCAAAATGCACATTTTTGCCAGGAGAAAACTCTCCACAAAGGACTCAATGAAGTCCTGTCGCCCCATCGCTCTGGGCTGCAGGGGTTGCCCTTAATTTCTCACCCCACAGAGACCTGGGCTGCCTCCAAGAACGAGGTGAACCAAAGGAGATTTGCAGGAAAAGCAAAAGGCAAGTCTAATTGAGCTTTTCTAATGAAAAACAGGGAAAAAAATGAAGCAGAAAAAGAAAAAAATAATCTAAACTTCATTAAAGAAGTTTACACCAAGCTAGCAGTGTGAGAGGAAGCCCTAAACTTTAAGAGCTCTGGACCCCTCAGGTCTCTTTACCCTGAGGTCCTGCAGGTGAGCAGCACACCTGTCCCCAGCTCAGGGTGGTTTTGGGCACCATTGGAGCAGGTCTGACCCACCCCTGGAGGGCAACAGCCACTCCTGTCACCTTGGAAGAATGTGAGGAGAAAAAGGAGTTCCTTGTTCTGCAGGGATGAGTTCAGGATGGCTGTGAGGAAAAGGCACTTGCTGGTGATAAATCAGCTTTCAGCCTTTCACAGGGGGTTATGCTGCAGGCTGGTCCTTCCTGAGGCAAAAGCTGTGGCTGTGCACAGATGTTTCCACCCCTCCTTCCATCCCATCTGAGCAAACAGCCCCTCCTGGAGGCACAGAGGGACATGGGACAGAGGGAGGGGCAGCCCAGGGTTTACCAGGGCTGGTGCTGAGCTCAGGGAGGCTCCAGGCCAGGTTTTGCTCAGCTGCTGGAGTTCAGCATCACCCCATCAGTGCCAGGGACACAGCCTGGACTGGGCCAGCCCTGGGGATTGCAGCTCCCAAGGCTCTGCCCAGGCACCAGCAGTGAGCTCCGCATTTCTGGAGCTGGGAATTCTGCACCTGGTTTGGTGCACTCGACTCAGGGCTGAATTTTGGTGTGATGACACCTTAAACCAGATGCTGCCATCTGGGGAGGATCAGGGGATACATTGGATTGGAACAAGATTTTTCAGGCAAACATCCTTGCTCTACTGGGTTTCTGTAAAACTGGAGATTTCTGCAAAGTATCTCCCCCTGCAAGTGTTTGAAGTGTACATTTATTTGAGGAAGTAAGAACAAAATATTTCCCTCCAGGCTGATGTTAAACTGTTTTGTCTGAGTTGCCTCAGGTGGAGATTTTGGGGTAAAAATTGTCACCTGAAAGGTTTCTGACAGAAAAATCAGAACAGATTTAGTCAAAGTATTTTGCAAATCCACGTTGAATTGTGACAATGAACAAAGGAACCTCTGCACAACACCTGGCGTTCTGCCTTTCAACAGCCTTAAATTGAAATGAGTCTTAATTCAAAGAAGTTCTTTTTTTAGACACTTAATTCCCTTTCACTCAAAACACACACTTGTATTAAAAGAAAAGATTTTCAGCCTAAAGAATAGATTTTATTCCTGTCTAATGCTTTTTTCATGATTATTTTTATTTTCTGCAGTCAAATGAGAACTTGGGTATTTATGTACCCCAAGAGAGATGCTCAGAACCACAATGTCCTCAAGGTAAGTTGGACTATTTTTCCTCTGTGGCTTCTGGGGTGCCACCCCTAGCCTTGGTGGCTGTCCCCCAGCTCCCCCAGCAGTGTGGGCAGAGGTGGGTTGATGCTGTGCCAAACGAGTTGTTTTGGCACATTCAAATTGAAATTGCACAGGATTCTGGTTCTCCTGTTATTTTTTTTCCCTACGTGTTTTGAATTTTTCATCCTCGTTTGGGACAAGCAAATGTCAAATCAGCAGTCTGGTGTTTTTATCAGCTCCCATCTCTCTGAGGCACTGTGAGGATGCTCTGGCTTTCTCCCTGTGCCCCCCACACTCATCAGACCGGGGCTCTTTGCTCTGCTCCGTCGTAGTGATGGCATCGTTACTCCCGGGAGGGCTTATCCACCCTCTTTATCTCTCCCACAGCCAATCCTCCCTCCAGGAGATCTCTGCTGTTCATGGCCACTGAGTGTCCCTGCATGGCTGAGAAAATTCCATCATCCATGGGGAGATGCTGCGCCCAGGGGAGGAGCCGAGCATTCCTACCTGGATACAATCTGACCTGGGAACAGCACAGCAGCCTTTGCCCCCTGCATTCCCAGAGGAGCAGCTTTCTTCCCACTGCATTCCCAGAGGAGCAGCTTTCTTCCCACTGCATTCCCAGAGGAGCAGCTTTCTTCCCCCTGCATTCCCAGAGGAGCAGCTTTCTTCCCCCTGCATTCCCAGAGGAGCAGCTTTCTTCCCCACTGCATTCCCAGAGGAGCCCAGGCCCATCTCCCCCAGCCCTGGAGCTCCAGAGGAAAACTGCCCCCTTCTACAGCCTGGAAATCACCTGCTGTTCCCTCACTTACAGAAGGCAGCTGCTCTGCAAGCTTCTCCCAGCCCAGGGCTGGCAGCTCAGCCTGCCAGGACTGCCCCACTGGCACCTGCTCCCACCTCATCTGCCACACCTGGAAATGGGGGAAGGCACTGCCCAAGCAAACCCCACTGAAAGGCCAGCAGGGAGAGGGAATGAAGAATTGGACAGGTCTTTCTCATGTGGCTTGAACTGGTCCTTGCCATAGCAGGGGGGAGGGGGGGGACGACACAAAAACAGCATGAGAAAGTGGGGGCTGTCCAGCCCAGAGAAAAGAAGGTTGTGTGGAGACCTCAGAGGCCCTTCCAGGATCTGAAGGGGCTTCTGGGAAGCTGGAGAGGGAATGTTCATCAGGAACTGGAGTGACAGGACAGGGGGAATGGGTTCAGACTGACAGGGAAGTTTAGGTTAGAAGTTCTGTCGGAATCTGTGGGTATTGGTGATTCCGAGATTGTAGAAAGTCTCTGTCTTTCTGCCCCGTTGCCAAAGAAGAAGCCATAGTTCGTCTGTGCTGGTTTCAAGGTTGTTTATTTTTGCTTATCTATAACAAGTTCTGCTGCCCTGCCGCAGGTCTGTCCTGCAGGGCAGTGTGTGGGGCTCTGCCCCTCAGTGGGATGGTACAAACATTATATACAAGAAATTACGTGTACTATATTTACAATAATGTGCCAATATCTATCATCTACGATGAACAGTGTGTCCCTAGCCTAAACCAATAGAAAAATGCCAACATCACCAAGAACATGGAGGTAAGGAAGAAGAAGGAGGAAGAACAGGTTCAGGCCCATTTTCCTCCATCTTAGAACTCCTGACCCCCCTGTACAAAGTAAAACCCCCCTGTACAGGTGTTAAAACCCCCCTGTACAATACTAAAAAATTTTACCCTCTAATTTGTGACTACTTTTACTATATCATCTAACCCTCTGTGACTGCTTGTTCCACCTTCAAAGTTGGTAATTCATTCCATGGTTCAGACTCAAGATCACAGCTGTTTTCAGCTGCTTGCCGGGGTCTAAAATGCTTCTGACCAAGGCCTGGAACCTCTAAAAATGTCTGAGGGACATTTTGAGTTCCGACAAAGTTCCTCCCGGTGAAGGTGGGGAGGCCTTGGCACAGGGTACCCAGAGCAGCTGTGGCTGCCCTGGATCCCTGGAAATTCTCAAGGCTGGACACTGGGACTTGGAACAGCTTGGGACTGGAAGCAGTAGTGGAAGATGTCCCTGCCCATACGACAGGATGAGCTTTAAGGTCCCTCCCAACCCCAAACCACTCCTGGATTCTGTGATTGTATGAAAGCCCCCAGCTCACTGCAAAGGACAGCCAACTCATTTCTTCCAAAAAACTTTCTACACATTTACCTCTGGCCCCAGTCAAACATAGATGCTTGAAAAGGCCACACTACAGCATTACATTCCCCAAATTCATTTCTGTTCCAGCTGGGAGCAGGTAGCCGTGGGCAGGAAGCTGCCTGACCTGAATTTCCATTCTCCCTTGACTGGGGAGTTTTGCTCTGCTGATGCCTAATTACATCCAGGCCAGCGTTATTGATGGAGCTGGGCTCCAATCTCAGCTTCTAAATAAAGCCATGTGCGTGGTGTGGGGGAAGAGGAATGAGTGGCCACTGCCCCATTAACGCCGTGTTGGGACGTAATGAGTCCAAGAGGAATCCTGCATTCTGCTGCTTGGCAGAGTGGACCTGCTTGGAACAGTGGTTTATCGAGCTGCATTTTTCCCTCCTCTTTTTAAAGTTACTAAATATTTTATGAACATCTGTAGGGCAAAACATTCGCTTCCCTCTCCACCAGCCCTCGATAACTGCTTTTACTGTGCATTAAATTCTTTATGGGTGTAATTGTGAAACCTTCAGAGGTGCTTCCAGGGCACTCTTTGTCAGTGTCCCCTCCACGTGGTGACAGCCAGACTGGGATCAGTGGCTCAGTGCTGTGCCTCTCCCTTTGTGTTACAGGTGGCAATGATGGGGACCAGGTTCAGTGCAAATACAGCCAAACCCCTGTTCCAGCCCTGCCCTGCCTGCGGGCCGGCAGTGAGAGGCAGGGAAGGATGTGGTGGCTGCTGGATGTGAGCGCTGTGTGCTCGGGAAAGGGTTCCTTTGGAGGGGCAGCAATGCCGGGAGTGATGGATGCGCACAGCGATGACTCCTGACACATCTGCAAGTGCCAGAGCCCTGGGGAGAGCCTAGCTGGGCTGCCTGGGGTGCTCTGCTGCCTCCTGAACGAGTCCAAACCTGGCAGTGATGTAGAAGGGAGGGAGGCAGGGCAGGGATTTCTGGTTGTGACCCCCGTGTCTGTGGGGCTGTTTTGGCACTCCACAAGGAGCCCTGGGTTCCCTGCTTTGCCTTTGAGGTGTTTATAATCCACTGTGCTCTGCTCTGGGATTCAAGGGGAGGGAATGCATGTGTGATGGAGAAATAGACCAGGACAAATGGAAATGCCAACATCTGCCTTTAATTCTGGATGATAACTTGTTTTATTGCTCACATCTCTCTGATTTCCCTTTCCAGCTTCAGGGATACATGGCAGGCAGGAGCAGCCAGGGAAAGAGGAGCTCCCAGGGAATGCTGAGAGAACACGGCAGCGTGCAGAATGGTTTTAAAATTATATAAACAGAGGTATCCACACTGGAGATGTCATCCTAGGATTTGCTCCATTTCTGTCCAGTACTGAGAGTGACATGGACCAAACCCCATGTCCCGCTGCTTCCACAGGGACCCTGCTGGGAAAGGGGAGTCACAAAAGGACCTGAGCCTGCAGGGAAGGGTCCAGGCCCCAACTTGTGGGCTTTGCCTTCTCGTGGGTGTTGTACCCCAAGTCTGGCACTGGAATTTGGTGAGGAAGAGCAGAGCTGGGAAAGCCAATTTGCTGAGGGGGACCCCGGCTGCTTCTTGTATCTGGCAAAACCTCCCACAGCACCTCAGGGGAGACACAAGCTTGAAATCTTAATTAAAAAGCAGAAAACAGGGTTTCATGCAAGGCTGATACTGTGATTCTCTTCCCTTTATGGACAATTCTTATGCAATCTCCTACTGTGTCTGTGGAATTGCTAATTTAAAGGAAGTTACAGATCTGTGCAGTGCAGGGCCTGTGTCAGCAGTGTTTAACATCAGGAGACCGAGGTGTGTGCTGATCCCTTTCATTGTTAGGAACTTTCTTTTTATTTCTTGCAATCCTTCCTTTCTTGTCATCCACTCCAGAAAACACCAGAAGGAACATTGCCACCACCTGGGGTGTGTGGAGAGAGCGCCAATAAACCAAAGTGTCACCGTTCAGCACTAAAACTCTGTTCATGGCCCGACAGTGACAAGGTCTGGATCAGCAGGGGATGTCACGTGTGGGCTTCCCAATCTTCACTTCTCCTCTTGAAATTTTCAGGGGCAACAGCACAGTGTTCTTGCATGAGCATCTCTAACCACGGAGGCTGAAAACAGGATTTGAGAGACCTGTGGTCTATGTTTGACTTGATCCAGGCCTGATGGAAATTTTGGAAAGCCAGACTGACATTATCTAATCAGAGCCAGTCCATAACCAGCCAGATGGGACAGAGCTGTCCCACCTCCGGCTGAAAATGAATCAGGCCTCTGGAGAGGGTTGGCTTTCTCTTCATGCCTGATTAGGGAAGTACAAGCTCCTCTCCTGAGGCACAAGTTTGAAAAATGTAATTTAATTCCTTTTTCTTCTCCATCTCTTTAAGACAATAATTTCTTATGTCATGTTAGATGAGGAAACTGATAGTGATGGGAAAATTTATGAGATCTGAAAGTACAAACCTTTAGGACGGTCCTAATAGAAGGACCTTTACTCAGAATTAGGGAGCTTTTAGGGATACCTTGTGGAGATGGATGACCCCAGGGGGATCCATTTGGGAGTCCCGTGGGTACCCGGGCCCTGCCCCACACCAGATTTTGGCCAGGCATGACTTGCACTTCCTGGCAGAGATTCAAGAAAGATTAGAGTCCAGACTGGTGCCAGCAACAGATGAAACCCAAGGTAATTTTTTCTGTGTCCTTGTGGAGGAAGGACAATGCCTGATCCAATTGTGAAACTCATGGCAGGGCCAGGGGAGACCAAACACAGAGATGGGTTTGGAAAATCATTAGAGAAATGTGGCCAGAAAAGGGCCATCAAGGGCTTTTAAACACAACTTACTCACAGCTCCATCTGGCTCAGGAAGGCCTGATCTGCAAATGGCTAGAACTGGGAATGGTTTATAGCCTGTCCTGTTCCTGTGCCAGCCCTCCAGGAGATTGGCTTTGATGGACTTTTGATCTGATCCAGGAAGTTCTTCTTATACCCTTATCACAACTGGCTGCTGAGAAATGATAAGAGTTTGATCAAAATGGGAACTGGAAGGAAATTCAGGTTGGATCTGACTTTGTTGCTAGCTCCTTGCAGGAAGGCAAGGTTCGGACACAATTTAGGTCTTTCCCCTTGTCCCAGAGAGATTAAAACTCCATCCCTGTGACCCGGCTGGGAGGACACAGCCCAGGAGTTTGCAGAGGGTGCAGCTCAGGGCATGGAGGGGAAACCTCCTCCCTTCAGCTCATGGGATGGTGCTGGGGGTTTTCTCTGGAGCTGCTGCTCACAGGGGTCTGGGAGAGCTGGAGCATCTCCAGGCTGCCCAGAGAATGAGAGGACAGGCGTGGGCTGGTGCTGGTGCTCGGCACAGCTGCTCCCAGGCAGAGCAGGCCAGCGAGGAGCTGCTGATGGATGAGTCCATCATCTCACTGAGGCAAGGTTTGCATCTGCCCTAGGGCTCCGGCTGTAAATGAGCCCCTAATGGATTGTGCGCCTAAAACTTCCCTGTAATACAGAAATAGCTGCATCCCCATACAGGGGAAAGGGGGGCAGCAATGGATACACAGAGGGAAGGGATGCTGGAGCCCTGCAGTGGTTAACAGGGAAAGAAAACCCCTCCTGAAACAGCCGGGGCAATACTGAGACTGGTGAGACACTGGGAAATGAGAGATGTGGCCACCCCCTCCCTCGCCCCCAAATTCTGCTTTGCTGCTGTAATAAACATGCCTGAGGTTTCAGTGGCTCCCAGACCTTACCCCAAAGGACCACTACACCTGGGATCAGCAATGCACCTTCCCTGCCCCTATTCCCTGCCCCTGCCACCCTTGTTCCTACATCCCTGGAGCTCAGCACCCCGGTTTGGCTCAGATATGGGATGGGAACAGGCAGTGGCTGTGGCACATGGGAGACCACATCTGTTGCAGCTAGGAGTGTGCTCCTGGTGCTCCCTCCTTCACAGCCCTGCCTGCTCTCCTGCTGGGTTAAACAGAGGCAGACACAGCTCCACTACTTCTCTGGCTCAGCACAGGAGGGCTGGAAATGCTGAACAGCTCTGCAACATTCCTGTGTCAGCAAACAAACAAACAAAGATACAGTATCTGCTCTGTGGGGATGTCAGCACCTCAAAGTTGTCCTTGATTCTGGAGCTCTGGGATAGACTGATCCTGACCATGCAAAGGACCAGGTTTGAGACACCATCACCAGGCTTGGAGAAGGCTGCAGGAGAAGGTAGGAGGTGCTGGGAGGCACCTGGGATAGTGGAAGGTGGACTTGGATGATCTTTAAAGGTCTCTTCCAACTCAAATCATTCTTTCATTCTGTGATTCTCCCTTATCCTGGTAGTACTGCAGAGCAAAAACCCCAATTCTGTTCAATTCAAGCAGGAGAGAAATCCAGGAGCTGATTGCAAACCTGGTCTGGGCAAGAGGAGGGGACCCTGCGATGCAGCAGCTCTGGACTTGCTTCCCAGACCTGTTCCCCTTTCTGCAGCTGAAATCTGCCTTTCAAATGCCAGCCCCTGCAGGTGCAGCAGCTGCCCCTTGGCTGCTCTGCTGGGCCAGGCTCAGCCCTGGCACTCGCCCTGGCCACACCACCCTCCCTTGAGCCAAAACTGGAGTTCAATAGGGAAAAAACTCCTCTGCCTCTCACTGCAGATCACAGGGATGATCCTGGTCTTGTACAAAGGCTGGCAGACATTACCTTGCAAGCAATCTTTTTAATCTGCCAGATGATTCCCTTCCCCTTCCCCTCCATCATTTTTATGGCCCTGCAGCGTGTGCAGGGCCCGGCGTGTCCCGGCAGGAGGTGGAGAACCCAACCCATGAGCGCCTGATTCATCACCACTAATTCCGTTTGCCATTCGCCATAATAACAATAATCAAAATGAATTAATTCGGTATTAGTGGAGAAGGAACATTGGAACTGCACGGGAATGGTGCTGCAATCAAATCAGATACGTATCAATTCAAAGGAAGATACCTTTATCTCTTTAATAGCTTTTTTACCTGCCTGGGACTGCTGTTTATTCTCAAGGACGGGTTCTCATATTAATATAACTTACAGCTGTTCTAAAATGTCTTCTATCTTTCACAGCTTGTTCTAAATATTTTAGCAAACATAAAGTGGGCTTCTTCCTTTCATCCTCCCTTGAGATGAGGCAGAAGATGATAAAAGCCCTAGTTTTCCCCACAGCAAATGTACCTTTTTATAGCTTATTGGGAATCAGGCAAAATGGATCAATTAGATGATCGTGTGGAGCAGCTTCTTGTGTATGGGGTGATAACTCCAGTCCTAGAGGAACAAACTCTCTGGTGTATGGCCAGGGTGTTTATTTAGAAGATATATTTATACAAGGCTAATAGGAAACACCATCAATTTATTATTTACACTGGATAAAGAGCAGCCTAATCAAGGACTTATTGAAAATGGTACTTGGGCCAGATTTAGGGTCTTGTCCAAAACTGGTCCTCCCACCTGAGCCTTTCCCAGCTGCACAGTGACTTGTGGAGATTCCCTGGGGGCTTGGGGAAGGAGGGAGTGGGGACAGGATGCAGGGATTGTCACCTCCCCTGAGATGGGACCTGGGACCTGGAACCTGGGCCAAGATGGGGGACAGGGATGAGGATGCTGCCTCTGTCCTGGGCATGCTGCTGCCTTGGGTCCTTTCAGCCTCTCGTGGCTTTTTCCTGATGCTCCAGGGTGTTTGTAACCAAGCCAACTGCTGGCATTGCCCCATCTCCTCTCAGTTTGTGGGTCCTGTCTCAGGAGCATGCTGTCCTGGTGACGCTGTCCTGGTGACACCCAGCACCCAGAAGAGATTCCCCATCACTGAGAGGTGTGAAGTGCTTCTGCAGTAAAAGGCTTTACTTTCACCCTGGTGCTTTGCAGGGAGGAGACACCAGGTGGGAAGAAGGGCTCTGACCATGTGGAGATGTCAGAGAATGCAGCACCCCCAAGGACAGCTGAGCCAGAGCCCTTCTCTGGGATGACAAGCCTCCTCTGTGGCAGGTGACAAACCCACCTGTACTCCTGGTTTGCCCCCATGCTCTGCAGGAGCCCCTCTAGAGGTTGGCATTAGGTCCCCATGAACTGGCCTGGAGTGTCTCTCCTGCTCCTGAGGCTCCCCATTCCCAGACAGTGACGCAGCTGCTGAAATTCGTCCCGTGCAGCCCCGAGCCATTCCTGGCTCTCGTCTCTATTTTCTTCCCGTCATCCGGAGTCACACATCACGGGTGAAATATGAAAGAAACAAATTAGAATTACCTCGCTGGTGTGACAGAGAGGAGAGCTGTGAGTTGGGGAAGCTGAATGGAATGATAAATCCCATCGCTTAAACCATGTAATGAATTTCCTGGAGATTTGTCTCAGAGTAAAGAAAAGGAGAGAGGAGAAAAATATGAAATTCTCCTCAGATTTTGCAGAAGGGTTGCAGGCAGCTCTGACTGAAAATTGTAAATCTGAAGAGTTCGTGCCTGCAGTGCATCCAAATAAGTTCCCCTTCCTTAATAGTCCTGGGTGCAATTTTCAGTGAAATGTCAAATCTTCTTTTCCTCCACTGGCATTCGGTCTAATAACATTATTTTGTCCAAGAAGCCTGGAGAACTAATGTACTTCAGGAGTAATTCTGCACCTAAATATAGGAAAGAAGATTTTTTGCATTACAAGAAAATATTTTTTGTGCTATAAGGGACTTTTGTGGGGATTGGAACATCCTTTGCCACTGATTTGTTGGGTGACCTTGGATAAATCACTGTCCTCTTTGTGCCTCTCTCCTTCCCTCTCTGAACTTCTCATGGATTTAGGTTTCAAGGTTTTTGGGATACAGACCAATATTTGTTGGATTTTTAGATTTTCAAAAGAGTCCCTAGAAGTGAGATGCAGGTGTGAGCACAGCTCCAGCCAGGGAAGGAAAGATACCATGTCACGGAGCCTTTCCTTGGAGGGTGTGTAGGAAAACAGGCAAGAAACATGAAAAAGTCAGAGTTTTCCTCAAAAGCAGAGGTCAGGAACACACAGACCACACCTGAAGCAACCTCCTTCCCAGGGAGTTCCAATGAAACACAGATTAGTGAATGGAAATCCCAAATGTTGGCACTGGTTCTCTATAATATGTGTCCCAAGGCAGAAGTGAACTTGTCTGAGGGGACATGTGTTCTGAGGGCTGCAAAAAGGACACCCCAGTGCATTTCTACCATGGCTGTTCCTGGAGCAGGAGACTGGGAAACCAACTGAGAACTTGCCAACCCTGGAGAGCTCCTGGCAGGATGAAGATCTCAGTTCACAACATCCAACTCAATAAAAATGGGGTCTCTGTGACATCCAAACTGTTCCATCACTGCCAGCAGCTCCTACCCTCCTTTTCTCACTGGAATATTGAATTTATTTTTTTAAATCCTTATTTTTTCAAGACAAGCCTAAAGGAAAAACCCTGCAAGTTGCCTCCTGTGGGAACGGAGCACAGAACATGAACAAGCTACAAATACATGCCAGGAAAAATCCATAAAAAGTAATATTCCCTGAGGCAAAAGGAGCGTATTCTCTGTGTTCAGACCATGCTGTCTCACCTCACTGCTGTTTTCATTCAGAACAGGGTGTTGGCTGTCCTGGCCATACCCAGCCTGAAGGGTGCGCAGAGACGCAGTAGATTCTAAAGGAATTCTAAGGATTCTCTGCAAAAACAGCATTTCATTATTACCAAAAAAAAGAGGCAGAGATTATTCTTACAAATTAGCCCCTCAGGTGACTGGTGCAGCATCACCTGGCCAGGTGTCACCAAAGACAGGAAAGATTTTAGGGGGTTTCTGATTGCAGCATCCCCTCCTGCTGTCTCTGCATGAGAGATCTCCTCTTTGATTCTCAGACTGCTCCAGGAGAGGCTCAGGGTGGACAGCAACAGGAATTTCTCCATGGAAAGGGTGGCCAGGTCTGAGCAGGGGCTGCCCAGGGAGCTTTGGAGTGCCCATCCCTGGAGGTGTCCAAGGAACAACTGGTGGTGGCACTCTGAGCTCTGGGCTGGGAACAAGGTAGGGATTGGGCACAGATTGGTTGTGGAGAGCTTTTTCAACCTCAATAATTTTGAGATTCTGTGATTCCATCTCCCACCAGGTGCCATCTGCCTCTCTGTCCCTGCTCCCAGCCAACACTCCAAGCGCATCCATCCCTCCATCCCTCCATCCATCCCCCATCCATCCATCCATCCATCATTCATCCATCCATCCATCCATCCATCCATCCATCCATCCATCATTCATCCATCCATCCATCCATCCATCCATCCATCCATCCATCCATCCATCCATCCATCCATCCATCATTCATCCATCCATCCATCCATCCATCCATCCATCCATCCATCCATCCCCCATCCATCCATCCATCCATCCATCCACCCATCCATCCATCCGTCCATCATCCATCCATCCATCCATCCACCACCCATCCATCCATCATCCATCCATCCATCCATCCATCCATCCATCCATCCATCCATCCATCCATCATCCATCCATCCATCCATCCATCCACCACCCATCCATCCATCATCCATCCATCCATCCCTCCATCCATCATCCCCCATCCATCCATCCATCCATCCATCCATCCATCCATCCATCCATCCATCCATCCATCCATCATTCATCCTCCATCCATCCATCATTCATCCATCCATCCATCCATCATTCATCCATCCATCCATCCATCCATCCATCCATCCATCCATCCATCCATCCATCATTCATCCATCCATCCATCCATCCATCATTCATCCATCCATCCATCCATCCATCCATCCATCCATCCATCATTCATCCATCCATCCATCCATCATTCATCCATCCATCCATCCATCATTCATCCATCCATCCATCCATCCATCCATCCCCCATCCATCCATCCATCCATCCATCCACCCATCCATCCATCCGTCCATCATCCATCCATCCATCCATCCACCACCCATCCATCCATCATCCATCCATCCATCCATCCATCCATCCATCCATCCATCCATCCACCACCCATCCATCCATCATCCATCCATCCATCCATCCATCCATCCATCCATCCCTCCATCCATCCATCCATCCATCCATCCATCCATCCATCCATCCCTCCATCCATCCCCCATCCATCCATCCATCCACCCATCCATCCATCCGTCCATCATCCATCCATCCATCCATCCACCACCCATCCATCCATCATCCATCCATCCATCCATCCATCCATCCATCCATCCATCATCCATCCATCCATCCATCCATCCATCCATCCATCCATCCATCCATCCATCATCCATCATCCATCCATCCATCCACCACCCACCCATCCATCCCCCCATCCCTCCACCACCAGACAATTACGGATGTGATGCACAGGGACATTGGTTGAGCTATGTGGCCCCACAGGCCCGGTGGACCCCCAGCGGTTCCAGGGTCATTACTGGATCAGCAGCCGTGGCACACAGAGGCTCGGGGCCCTGCCAGCTGGGAAATGAACCTGGGCACTCTCAGCAAGCAGCGGGTAATGAAGAGGTAATGAAGAGCAATAGAAGCTTTAAGCAATTAATTTCCCCCCTCATCCCCCTTCCCACCATCTCTTTTTCCTTTTTCGTTCACCCCTTTCCTTCAAAGCAGAATGTGAGACTGTGTGCCCATTGCCTGGGAGCCTGGTCAGTGCCCCAAAACCCTCTGGGGGCAGGACTTGTCCCTGGCACCCAGCCTGACCTCCCCTGGCACAGCTCCAGCCGTTCCCTTGGGCCCCATAAGCTGGAAGCTGATGTTGGGTCCATCCCACTGGGGAATTTCCAGAACCTTCTCACAGACGTCACCCCTGGAGCAACCCCACCCAAACCCTGCCACCCCCCAGTGCAGCTCTCACCTACCCTTGTGTGATTCTGAGCATTTTTCTTCTGGAAAATGAAACCCACTGGTTTTGCATGGATTGAGCCACGGAACACGAGGAGGATTTGTTTGGATCCAGCTGGAATTTGCTCTCCCGGGAAAGAGGCAGCATGGCACGAAGGATTGCAGTGCAAATTACACTTTCCTTTATTTGGGCTTCAGATGATGGAACTAAAATTAAATTTAAACTCTTTGCAGAAAGGTAATTTTTCCTAATCACTCACACTTCTGCACAGATCTCTACAACTTGATTACATTCTAATTAGATTAATTGGGTGGAGAATAATTTCTTTTCCAAGAAGATCAACTACAAACCACAAGCAATTCTATAGACTCTGCAGGAGGGAAAAACCCACAACAAAATAACACCAGTACTCACTCAGAGCTTTAAAACCAAAGCACAGACTGCCCAGTAATTAAATTGTTAAAGAATTTATAAGGATATCTGGATGAGCTCAGGTGTTGTTTTTCATTCCTTTCCCTCTCTTTCATATTTTTCCCTTGTCCTCTCCATCTTTTTCTCTGGGCCATAAAATGAGATGTGGAATTCCAATTCCTTCATTTATTTCTGAGATAAAAATTTAAGAAACTCTAGTAACAAAAGGTTGCACTCCCACGTTCTGCATGTGAAATGGATTGCCTTTGTTACAGGGCAGCAAATATTGAACTGGGTAATGCTGCAAGGTCTTTGGCCTGAATACTAATGGTCATTATTTACCAGAAATGAACACGAGCCAGGGAGGTTCAACACCTCCTGATTGGCTTTGGCATCCCAACAAAGGCACGGAGAGAGGGACAGGGGACATGAAAAGTGGATGCAGAGCTCAGTTCCTGTGCCTGGCCCAGCTTTATGAGCCAAGCTGCCTGTGAATTAATGCCGAGCAGTTTTCTGCTGGCAGCATCTGGCCACAGCACACGTGGCTGTTCAGGCATGCTGGAATGTGCTTGGAGGACGCTGCATTCCCGATGTCCTCACTGCATTCTTTGCTTTGCCCTCTCCTTGGGCAGCGCTGTCCTTTGCTAGGCACAGCTTTGAGCTGAGGTGGGAGAGCTGGGGGCTGTGAATCCCTGCTGAGCAGCTCCCGTGTTCCGCGTGGGTGGAAGGTGCTGAGCTGGGCACCCACCGGGGCGCCGGGGACGTGGCAGCTGCAAACTCAGCCTTGAAGCTCCTCATGGAGCTCTCGGTGCCAGGATGAGGCGTCAGGGCCCGTTAACTTCAGGGAAGGACACGAAGGCTCCTCGATTGCTCTCCGTTGTCTCTTAAAAACCCAGTGGTGATTAGAGCAGACAGGAAACTTGGCCACTTGACCTTCAGAGTGCCCAGGGAGGTTGGTTATAAGGGCACAAACTGGCCAGATTTGTTCTGGAGACTCTCAGGTCAACGCTGCTCTTTTCCAAGTTGTGACAGGATCACTGAGGTTGGAAAAGCCCTCCAAGGTCATCGAGTCCCAGCTGTGCCCAATGCCCACCTTGTCCCCAGCCCAGAGCTCTGAGTGCCACATCCAGGAATTTCTTGGACCAGGGATGGGCACTTCAAACCCCCCTGGGCAGCCCCTGCCAAGGCCTGACCCCCTTTCCACGGGGAAATTCCTGCTGCTGCCCACCCTGAGCCTGCCCTGGCCCAGCCTGAGGCCGTTCCCTCTCCTCCTGTCCCTGTTCCCTGGAGCAGAGCCCGACCCCCCGGCTGTCCCCTCCTGTCAGGAGCTGTGCAGGGCCACAAGGTCCCCCCTGAGCCTCCTTTTCTCCAGGCTGAGCCCCTTCCCAGCTCCCTCAGGGATTGTCCTTCCCAGCTCCCTCAGCCTCTCCTGGGGCTCTGTTCCCTTCCCAGCTCCATTCCCTTCTCTGGATACTCTCCAGCCCCTCCAGGTCTCAAGGTCCTGTGCCCAGGACTATCCCACACAGATCCTGAGCAAATGCACCTTCCAGCACTCAGTGAACAGGAGAATTGTGCCAGCCTGGATCTGTGTGAGAGGTTATCTCTGCCAAATGACCCCGGGCCTCTTCCTTGTCCCCTCCAGCCCTTTGTTTCCCCTTGGGATGGGTGGCAGATTTATGTTTCAGTAGTTCCCGTGGTGTTTGGCTCCTTTGTGCTGAATGCAAAGACTGGCCAGAGTCTGAAATATGACAAGTGTTTGGATGGGGCAGATAGGCCACCTGCAGATATCAGCCCCAGAAATTATGTCAGGGCCTGGCAGAGCCACAGCGAGTGCTGGAATTAATAGCAAGAGATCTATTAAGGGGATTAGACACACGTTTGAACACTTACAACTTTATCTCTTGCTGCTTGTGGCAGGGACTATTTATTTCCCCAACCCAAATGTCTGAAGGGTGATTTGTAGATTGGAGAAGGTGGAGAGAAAGTTTGCACACTTGAATTCCCAAACCTCTGCGCTTTGGCTGGGGGTGAGGGATGGGGACTTGGCTCTCATGGGCATCTCCATGGGACTGAGATGTGTCCCTTTCAGTTTTGTCCACACTCTGGAGCCATCCTGGAGAGCTTGAACTGGTCCTGTCCAGCTCCTGGATGAGAAGGTTCTCTGGGAGCATCCCAGCCATGTCCAGAGCATGGGATAGGGTTGGGGCCACTGCAGAGCACCCTCTGAAACTCTGCTGACATTGGTGTGAATGCAGACACAGCCCAAGACACAAATCCTGCCTGCATTTCTAAAGGGGAGCTATGGTTTGAGGACCCTCCATTTCTGGGGAGAAGGTTTTGGGGCAAGGCAGAGGGGTTGCTGCTTTCTGCCCCTGCAGCACATCCACATTTTGTGTCTGGTTTATCCTCTGGGAAAGTCACCAGCCACACCTGAAAGGGGGGGGGGGGGGGGGGGGGGGCTGACATTTTGTCAGCACGAAGTGGACAGCTGGACTGCAGAGATGTGCATGTACCTCTACCTGTGAGATCAGAAAGGCAAATTTGAGCTCTCAGAGGTCTGAGGCTGGACTTTACAGCCTCACCTGGTTTGGATGTGATTCTGTGTGCGCAGTTTGTGAGATTAAATGAAGAATAAAGCAGAAGATGGAAACCCCGTGTCCAGGACCACCCAGGAGGGGTAGAACACACTCCTGGAGCTGCAGGATGTTTAACTGGATTCCTCCTCAGGCCAGAGTCAGGGGGAATGGCAAAGCTCTTCTGGCTGCTGTGGTGGGGAAACCACGTTCTAATTCTAAATGTCTCTTTGGTACAGGTGAAGTCTGGGATGTTCACAGGCTATTTAGTCTCCTGGTTCACAGCACAGCCTAAGCAGGTCTTTTTATGTTCCCTGACACTCGTTAGGAAGTTTTAAGAGATTGAAGAGAATGGAAAAATCAGATTTAGTAATTTCTTTTACAATATATGCCCCTAAAAGGAACCTCATAAAATATGAATTCCACGGAATGTGCTTGTTTCTAAATTCAGAACATGTGTCCAATTGAATTTGTAGCTCAGGAAATGAAGGACAAACTGCCTGGGATGGGAGATGAGCAGACAGGCAGCTGCCCTTTCCCTGCCCTGCTGTGCCTGCTGGCCCCTCCTGCCTGCCAGGGCATTTCCCAAAATATTTTGCACCCAAGGAACTGCCCTTGCTGTGCAGGGCTCCTGCCTCGTCTGGCCAGGTGCTCCCACCCTCATCTGCTCATCTTTAATTTGCAATATTGCTATTAGATGCGGATCTGGGAACAGGGGGATGCCTCAGCCCCTTCCTGGGGCTGCCCGGGGTTTTGCTGCCTGTGATCCCTCCACCTCCAGGGACTAACCTCACTTACACTGGAGGAGGGAAAATTTTCCTGCCCTGCCAAATATTTTAGGTTCAGCAAACCTCCCCTGCCAAGTACGATGGGCTGGGAAGAGGAGCTCTCAAAAACCATTTGCAACATAAAAGCTTGGCAGAGTAAAATGCTTTTGATCTGTGCAAATAATTCCCTTCGGCAATTTTGGGGAGGTTTTTGTATCCATTTCTACTGTGTTAACTTTCTGTTTGTAACAATTAATTTCACGATAATCAGCTCAACATTGTGAAATGCAGAATAATTTCAAACCAGAAATGTCTTTTATTTTGCAAATATCAAGGCTGAAACATGAACAAAGACAAAAATGTCCCAGAGGCAGCCAACAAGGAGGGGGTTGGATGCAGCCTCCTCTGTGCAGAAGTTCAGTTTTACCAAATAGACATTTTCTAAAGTCCCAGTCTTGTGCTGAGGACTTAAGTGGATCCAAGTCAATATTTTTCCCTTCTCCTTTAATTTTCTTGGTTTTTAATGTGTGATGAAGTCCGGGTGCAAACTTTTCAGGGCAGCAGCCCTCAGTGAGCTCCTTTCTCTCTAGAGTGGGAGCAGGGATGCAGGGAGGAAACAGCAACAGGAACAATTCCAGCTGCATTCTGAGACATCCTAAGTTACCCAGCACAGCCTGGGGAGGGGAGGGAGCTGGGGTTAAATTAGCCCCACCTCCAGATGTCAGACCCAAATCTCCAGCCCTTCCTCCCCCAGTGGGAGTTGCTGTTCCCCAGCAATGGATAAGCTGGAGTCATCCCAGTGGATGAGATGCCAGGGGAGCTAAGGGGCTTTTATGGGATTTTTTGGGCTGGGTCCCTCATGTACCCCCTGCTGAACCCTGCCGGGCTGTTGGAATGCCTTCCTGGGGATGATTAAGCTGACATTTAATTGGGAACAGCACCTGGTATTTGCTCCTTCTCGGGCTCTGCTCCTCTCCATTAAGACCATAACGAACCCAAGGAGTGATGCAAGTAATTTTATGGTGCTGAGAAGGGTCAAACACATTTGCTCTCTGATGAGAGGAGCTGTAAAATCCTTAACTGGGAGCTGGATGGATCAGGCTTTCTGAGCATAAACAGGCAGAGGAAAAATGTGGAGATGGTCTGATGGGTCAGTCTGGGAGAAGAGAGATGGATGCATTAAATAAAGATCCACTCAGCCATTTATCCATCTCCTCTCAGTCTTCATCCGGGAGGAGAGCTCGCTCCCCGCCACGGGCAGTGCAGCAGAGCTCAGGAGGCAGGATGGATGGGTGCAGGAGCAGATGGATGGCTGGACAGCGTTCCACCAATCCATCTCCATCTGTCCTTACACCTCAATCTTTATCTCATCTGGTGATGCACACAGAGACCTCAGTGGGGAGATAGACAGGGACTGAGTTTAGGCTAGTGTGGAGAAACAGGGAGGTTTTGCTCAGCCCCAGAAACTGAGTGTGGAGGGTGACAATGACAGGACACTGTTTCTGCAGCAGCCCTGCCCTGCTCCCTGCGAGGCCACAGAATTACCCTGTGAGGGCTCAGGATAACCTTGGCTGTGCTTCCCTGCCCGCCCAAGCTCTACCTTTGGAGGTGAACCATTTCACAGCAGGGAAAAAACCCCTACAATTAAAAATATATTTTCTTTTTTTTGTCTTTCCAGCTGCTCATGTCCCCTTTCCTGGGGCCTGAATGCAGCATCATTCAACAGAAAGTTATTGTGAAAGTCACCGCATTGGCTTTTTCTGTGCAAATAACACCAGATTTCAGAGCTTTTGGAATTGCCACATGAATCAAGCTGGACAGATGGAATCTGTGCATCCCACTCCTCCCACAGGCACACAGGGCCCTGCTGTGCCCTGAGATGTCTGCAGCCACCAAAGGTGACAAGGAGTTGACTGCAAGGGGGAGAGCTCCTCTGCATGCACCTCAGCTCTGCCTGTTTTTTGGGACGTGGGTAGCCCTGCTCTATCCTGGAACGGTGATCCAGGAGCTTTGGAACAGTAGGTTCAGCAATGTTTTAGGAAGAAGGATTGAATCACAGAATCATTTGGATTGGAAAGGATCTCTGAGATCCTCGAGTCCAACCATCACCCAGCACTGCCAAGGTCACCTACACACAGCTTTTAAACCCCTGGAGGGATAGGGATGTCACCACTGCCCTGGGCAGCTGAGCCAGTGCCTGAATGCCCTTTCCATGGAGAAATTTTCCTTAAAATCCACCCTGAGCTTGCCCTGGCTCAGCCTGAGGCTGTTCCCTCTCCTCCTGTCCCTGTTCCCTGGAGCAGAGCCCGACCCCCCGGCTGTCCCCTCCTGTCAGGAGCTGTGCAGAGCCACAAGGTCCTCCCTGAGCCTCCTTTTCTCCAGGCTGAGCCCCTTCCCAGCTCCCTCAGGAATTCTCCAGCCCCTTCCCAGCTCCCTCAGCCTCTCCTGGGGCTCCAGCCCCTTCCCAGCTCCCTCAGCCTCTCCTGGGGCTCTGTTCCCTTCCTAGCTCACTCCCTTCTCTGGATACTCTCCAGCCCCTCCATGTCCTCCTTGTCCTGAGGGACCTCAAAGTGAGTGCACGATGCAAATGTAGGTCCATCTGGGATGTGAGTGCTGTGCCAGGCATCTCCAGCAGGCACCCACTTGGCACAGCTCTCCACTCGTGTCTCTCTCATCTTCCAGAGCCCTTCCCAAGCCCTGCAATTACCAAAATCCTGCCACTTCAGTGTCAGAGCTGCTGTTCCACCCCAAGCCTGTGATTCCAGGAAGGGCCTCTCCTGCTGCCCATCAGTCTGGAGGCTTCAGTGGAGCTGTGATCCCAGCCCAGCTCTGAGTCCTGTCTGCGTGCCAGGATCGATGTGGGATCCTGAGTGATGTGTCAATAATAACGATCCCGATAATGAATAAGGGGCTGGGCTCGCGTGCCCGGGCATTAAAAGATCCTGACCCCAAGTGGCTGGATACCAGGAAATCTGCTCATTGATTTAATGACCCTTGGCTGGAGTTCTGAAAGAGCAGAGACAGAGAGGAGGCAGGTGGAGCAGAGGCAAAGTGTCAAATGTTGTGTTTGTCCAGATATATCTTACTCCACACTTTTAGCCTCTTCCTCACCACGCTGCAGTGCCAAGCCTGTCAGTCCCTAGGAATTAGGGTGCCTTTGGGGCCCCTTCCTCATCTCCCATGGAATTTATCCCACGATGGGATCCTCCCTGACAGTCACCTGTGTGTGCAGGGTGTGGGGTGGGGGCTGCAGTGGGATCCTGGGGTGTCATCCTGCAGCTCCCACTGATTTTCCCAGCTGTAGGAAATGAAATGCCTGTGTGTTTCTCCCCACCCCAAGGGTGCTGCCCCCCGATGTCCAGCGGCTGAAGCCGGTTTGCTGAGCCCTCTGTCCTCGGGCACAGCCCCTCAGCCAGAACCCCTCACTGAGGAGCCACAGCCCCGTGAGGAGCTCAGCACGGATGGAAAGCGGCGGGGAGCTGGGCGGGTGGAGGATTTGAGCACTCATCCCTCTGCAAGTGCTCGGGAAGGGGAAGTTCATCGGCTGTCGATACTGCCCTGCTGCGATAAAAGCTTAAGGAGCTGCTGGGCAGCTGCCCACTGCGAGGAACGCGCTCCAGCTGTTTGCAGAGTGCAGTGACACCACACAGCTCATGGCTCTTCCTGCTGGGAGAGACCCCAGCCCCGGCACCGGCCAGGGCCAGCCTCGGGGGAGGCAATCTGCTGCCACTGGCACAGTCAAACACCCATTGTTCCAGCTAGTCTGCCGCTTAATAGCGACTGCTTTGCTCTTGGGTAGCTCTTGGTGTGTCAGTGTTCTGGTTTGAAAGCAAAACCAGTGAGAGACTCCAAGTCAGAAATACAATTTATTGGGAAAAGGGGAAAAGGACAAAAAAACACATGCAATAATACAAAGGGAAAGACTACTGACAAAGTCAGAATACAACCTGGCCAGCGTGCTGGTAGCAGTCCAAATTGGAGTAGCTGCAGTCCTCTTGGGATGGCAGATGTAGTTGCTGTGTCTTCTCGGAGAACCTGTGAAAAGGCTGCCCCTCTGTCTAGAAAACCCCAGTTTTATCCAGGTTGGAATGCCTAGCTCCTCCCCCCTGGGCAGAGCATCTTACAATGGGTCATTATGAGTCACAAGGTGTGTCCTTAATCACCTGCTCCTGGACGGTGTTATCTCTGAGTCATGTGGCAAGGCATTGATGGGGCTATTAACAGCAGATAAGGAAAACTGCCCCAAGGCAACTCCTACTCAGATGGTAAATAGGAAAACGTTTGTTTTTTTTTAATCTTGGACAGTCAGCCTCAAAGGCCATTCAAATAGAAAGGGTTTGGAATCTCCTGCCTTGCTTTCCAGCAGGGAAACTGAGGCAGGGACAGCCCCACTCTCTGCTGTGCCTCTCATTGACCACTGGCATGTCCTCCTGGTGAGACCTTGTTTGTAAATTTGTAAATTGGAAACTTCCTGCTGGTGTTTTGTCCATTTTCTGAAGGCAATTGAGCTCTAAAGAAACTCCACGCTGTGAGTACAGGGTGTGGATCTCTGCTTTCTCCCACCTCTGTCATTTTTGAATGTTTTGGTTATTTTCCAGAAAATTTGACAGAGGAATTGAGGTTCACAATGCTTCTGCCACCTTCTGTCAGCAGGAGCTGAGCAGAGGAAAAGGTCCCCAGGGGTGACCTGAGTGAAGCTCCATCAGATGTTGGAGTAGTGGCACAGGACAGGGAAGGAAAAATGAGATTTAATGGCAGGAAAAGCCTCAACCAGAACTCCCAGTCCCCCATGAGACCCAAAGCTGCTGCAAACAGCCAATCTGGGTCTGATACTGACATTCATTTTTTTTTTTCCTCCTGATTTATCTGAATTCACGTGGTTGTGTGTAAAGGGGTGTTGACAGGAGACTCCACTGCACTGGGCAAAACCCACACAGGGAGGCTGGAAAGGGGGGTCAGGGCACCAGCAAAACACTCAAATTTTCATGAGGACAGCTGAGATGAGGCATGGGGCCCTTGCCTCCCCACTGCCAGCCTGGAACTGTGCCCCTGAGTCTGGCCTGACATGATCTCACGTGGAATTGCATCAGTTTTCTCTACAAAACAAGGATTTGATGTAACCATTTGAGTACATCTCAGCTTAGATGTTCTGGAGCTGCATGTGAAAGCTCCAGAAAGTTATTTATTTCAGCCCATTTAAAGTGTTTTTGCTGATGTATTCTGCAGAGTGGGTTTAGTGTGTGAGTTCTTTAGTAAAATCATTTCTGTATTAATGAGACCTAACCCAAAGCCATTAAACGTGACTTTAAAGGAATACCTCAGTGAATCGCTCATATTGAGATGGATGGGAGCAGACAGAGAGTGTTTGTAAACTTACACATCGTCAAATCAAACTGGAACTCATTAAATACAGCAAAATTATTCACTGAATAATTCACTCGGGTTGAATATGAAAGATTTGGACAACCTTGGGTTGTTTGATTGAAAAACAGCTTATTTTTTATGCTCCTGTGTATGTGACAAAGTAAAAATATGAGCTGAAGGTGGGGAGCTCTGTCACCTTGGTGTCGAGGGCCTTCCTTGGAGGAAGCTTCATTAAAATTGAATTCTGACAAATTCAGCCTGGAGGGAGGGTGGTCTTTTCTGGGGACAATCAGCCTGGCTGACTGAGGATTTTTAAGTATTCCTCATGTTTCATGCTCTGGTGGGGCTGCAGCAGCTCTGGGGAGCTGGGCTCGGGAGGTCTGTGCTCGGGCTGCTGGCTGAGGGTTCCTGGGTCCATGGGACGCTGTTCTGTGTCAGGCCAGGCTTTGAGATGCTGGGAGGAGTGGGAACCAAGCATTCCAGGGTTTTCCTTGTCCCCTAACTCCTGCCTGTCCCCAGGGGTCTCCAGATGTGCCAGGAGCTGCCCCAGTCCTGACTGGGACCCTGCTCCCAGCACAGCTTCTGTGCAAACTGGGGGCTCTGCTGCACCTTTTCCTGCCTGCAAAGCCAGAGAGCAGCTCCAGGGCAGCTGAGGATTGTGTGGGGATCCGGACTGGGCCCATGGCTCCAGCAGCCCCTGGGCCAGGAGAGCTGCTCCTGCTGGTTCTCCTTCCCCAAGCAGGAGAACAGGCAGGAAGTGGGGAAAAGCCATAATTCCACTGTGTGTAGAGGCCAGGGATGTGATCTGGGCTGAGCTCCTAGGCCATCCCTTCTGCTGAGGAAGCGATCCTGCTGGTTGCACACCTGAGCAAAGTCTGGCAGGAACTCAAGGAATGCCTCTTCCCTCCATGTCCCCCTCCTGCTTTAACCCCATCCTGCCCAGCACAGCGACTCCACAATCTGCTCAGAAACCTCTGAGCAGAAGAGAAAGCTTTAAACAAAATACAATTTTACAGTTCATTTCAGGTAATCACAGAGTCTATGTTCCGAAATGATCCTCTCGGCATTGCCCATGGAGAGCAGCAATGGCTGATTGGCATTCCATTACTAAACAGCTAAGCCATTCATAATGCAAAAAAACAGACTTGATGGAAAGATTTGATTCAGTTTTCAAGCTAGACTAATTCAAAACCCAGAGCACTATAAATCAGAGCAAATGTTCTTTATAAAAAAATATAGCCAGAGCCCATGTGCAGCATCAGATCTATGATTTATGTCTGTATCCCATTAAACTGAAGGACAAGCGAGGGGAGCAGGGCTGTCCCTGCACCCTGGGGTCCTGCCTGCCCCACTGCCACCTTCAGTGACTGAGGAAATGGCCCTGGTGTCCTAGGGACATCTGGGGACATTGGACTTTCCCTTGGAGAGGGGGCACAGCTGAACTGTGCCCTGTTGTTGCTGCCAGCAGGGACAGGGGCAGGGACAGGGACAGGGACAGCACACAGGGGCAGAAGATGGGTCAGGTCAGATCTGGCACACCATGGCCATGGGAATGAGCTCCCAGCAGGGCTCCTTCCAGGGCAGACTGCTCCCAGCCAGACTGCACCCACAGGGTGCCCCCCCTGCACCCCCAGACCCTGGGGTGCCTCTGGGGACTGTCATGGTATTGTCCCGTGTGCTCTTCATAGAACCATGGGATGCCTTGGGTTGGAAGGGACCTTGTCCCACCTCTGCCATGGCAGGGACACCTCCCACTGTCCCAGCTGCTCCAGCCCCAGTGTCCAGCCTGGCCTTGGGCACTGCCAGGGATCCAGGAGCAGCCACAGCTGCTCTGGGAACAATTTCTGCTCAGTACAAGACATTAACTCTAACTCTGATGAAACCTGTGGTTTTGACTTCCTCACTGCACCACATCATGTCCTGAGGAGTATCCTGCTTGCAGAAAAGTCGTGGCTTAACCTCAGCCAGTCCCAGCCCCTCATGGCCTCTCATTCACTCCCCACAGCAAGGCTGGGGAGGGAATCAGGAGGATAAAATCTGGATAGCTCATGGATTGAGATAAATTCCATTTAATAGGAAAAGCAAAAACTGCACCCACAAGCCAAGCAAACCAAGGGGTCAGTTCCCTGCTTCCCATGGGCAGGTGGGTTCAGGACCTCCAGGAGAGCAGGGCTCCATCCCATGGAATGGTGGCTTGACCTCCATCCCCCAGAGCAGGAGCTGAACCACAGAGGTGCCCTCAGACCTGGGTCAGGTCTGTCAGAGAGGGAGGATCTGACCCAGGAACGCTCACCCTCAAGCTGCAGGACAGAAAATTCCCTAAATTTATTTCCTTCCCCCTAAATGTGCCTGGCAGCTCCACCATTCTTTGAAAGCCCAGCCCCTCTTGCAGCCTTGGCACAGTGAGTGCTGCTCAGACTGCACCGAGACCCCGAGCCTGGGCTTTGTCCCTGCTCCCCAGGACAGAATCCACCCCCAGAGCTCGCTGCCCGTGCCCTGCTGCTCTTTTATGCCTCTCCAGCTCCTGGAGCTGCTGCAGCCGGGGCTGGTAACATCTGTTGGCAATCCAGAGCTCGCAGGGAAAAGGATGCCATCGTTCAGGAGCCGACAGTGACATTTTAAAAGCCATGTCTGAAATCCCCAAACAATTAAGAGGCATCTTTTTTACATTCCCTCCCTATCTGAGGCATTGCACAGGCAAGGCACCAGCTGAGAAGTACATGTAGATCTTGACAGGAAAAGCTGCGATTAATGAATAATGGAGCACCAGCAATATATAACTTTCAGGCGGAGCCATCGTAATTCAATCCAAACAGTAATATCAGGGTCTTTTCTTGGAGGAGTCTAAGCAGCAGTTAAATATTAAATAAAAAAGATGACATTTTATTTTATTTTCCTTTGGCAATTCTGCATCTCCTGATTCAAAGAAGCAAAAGGCAGAAAGTGCCACCACGAAGGGGGGAAAGAAAGTTCAAATCTAAATTCACCTGCCGCCAGCCTGAGCTATCATAGTGCTTAATGAGGGAAAGGGAGGGTAGGGCTGCAGCACTGGGCTGCACTCTCTGGACTGATTTACCACCTGGACTTGTGCCCTTCATCTTTTCATCATCACTCAGATCGCTGGGACTCTTCAAGGAAATAGCTTCAAACTTTTGTCCCTGGTTTTGTGTGCCTGGGAAGATGTGTTCTTTAAAAACCCAGTAATTCACCAGCTGCATAGGAGCCTTGCTCAGTCATCCCGAGCAGCAGCAGTTTTGGTCCCATTAATGCAATGGGTTCTGTCGCTCTCGATGTGGCCTTTTTTCCACTTATTTTTCACTTCTTCGGAGTTCTGCTCCGTGCAGTGCCCCAGACGCACCTCCAGCATTTCAGCCCCTTGCACCCCCTGGGCTGTGGGTCCCGGCCCCTTCTCCCGCCCCACGTTCTCCTCATTAGAACAGAAACCTCCCTTGTGGCCTCTTTGCACCTCATTAAATCCTCATTTCTTTCCAAATCTCACATCAACCCTTCCCTCTCCCCTCTTCCTGCTGCTAGGGCTGAACGATTTCATTAATTCCCCCAAGCACTGCCCACTCCAGTGCTCCCACTAAGGACTCCATCCAGCAGCGGCTGACATCTGGTGTTTGAGTGCTCTGCACACATGCTGCGCACCTCAGGGTGAAACCCTCCGCACCCACCAGCCCTCTGCCACCAGGATTGATTAAACAAACGCTCCTGACTCCTCTACCAGTGACCACAACTCTCCTCTGTGTTCTACAAAAATGGGGCTCCCAGCAAGGAGCTGTGAGGGAAGAGAGGGCAGGCAGGGAGGATAGGGATTTGGGGTGGAGCAGAGGGCACCTGTAGGGCTGTGTGAGGATTTGGGGTGGAGCAGAGGGCACCTGTAGGGCTGTGTGAGGATTTGGGGTGGAGCAGAGGGTACCTGTAGGGCTGTGTGAGGATTTGGGGTGGAGCAGGACCATTGGGGTACCAATGGTATCAGTGGGTACCACTGGGCTGTGTGTCCAGGGTGCTCACACTCAGCTGCTCTCCCCAAATCTCATCCAGTAAATGTTTACAAATGTGTGGCATTGCCTCTTTGTTGCTTTTCCACCTGGAAGGACAAAACCTTTACTTGTTGTCCTGGCTCTGCTGTTGTTCCAAGAGGAGTGGGGGGCAGAGCAAACAAAGCCCCAGTTCACACAAAATCTGTTGTGCTGCAAGGTGAGCCTGGCTCCCAAGTGTTCAAGGGAGTGAGCAGTGACCCATGAGCTCCTCGAGGTATTTGTGCTCCACACCCCTCATGCTGAGAGGCTCAGCCTCTCCTTGGAGCCAGGAGGGCATCAGGCCTGGCAGAAACAGAGTTTTTGTCCCAGTGGAACTGGAAGGAGTGGAGAGAGAAGTGCCTGATCTGACCCTGCAGGTGAGGGCTGGGTGGGGAGCACAGGGTCCCGTGGCTCCACAAATCCAATGTTCCTGCAGAGCTGGGAGTGCTGGGAGGAGGAGCAGCACCTCCATGTCCTCTGGTTGTGTCCCCTGCTCCAGTCCCTGTGAAAACAGAGCTGACCCATCAGATAAGGCACAAAAACACCAACATGAGGAGGTTCAGATCCTAAACTCAGCCTGACTGTTTGGTTTATCCCTGAGCCACACAGCAAAAAGCCCACCATGGAGAGGTCCCAAACAGAGGTGTCCCCATGGAAGGTCTTGGGGACGCAAGAGCCCAGCCAAGAGAGGGCTCTGTGCACAGGGCAAAGCCTCGTCCTCCCCTGGCCAGCAGCGAGACAGAGCCGAGCACAAACCAAGCAGAGCAAATCTGCAGTGCAGGGTTTCACAGACTTCCCAGAAGATCTGCCCCAGGAGCAGCTTTGGTTTCCTTCCTCATTGCTTTGCCAGCCACCCATGGAAGGTTTGTTTGCTTTCTGACCTCCTTTCACAAAAGAACAATATTTTATCATCACCTCTTTTCTTTCTTTCTTAATTTTCTTTAATTATACTTATTTAAAGTCTGTAGTGTTTTTGGAGGGCTGAGGAGGAGGGATAGCAGGGTACAAACACCTTAAGACCATTAATTCTGTCCAGATAAGAGAGCTGCACTAAATAATTTCCAAAAAGAGCAGAGGTTAAGATAAGACTCTCTGCTTTCAAAAGTATCCCAGTAACTCCATTAAAGACAGAACTAGTAGAAAGCAAGCAAGATAGAGCAAAACATCTTCCTGGGGGTTTCATTTTTTTCTCAGTGGAATTAGAAGGAACTTTCTTAACAAACAGCCTTTTCTTCCCCAAGGAAAGGATTTTATTCCCTAGTAAGAAGTGATGGGATGAGAGAAAATGTCCCCAGGATGCACCAGGGGAGGTTTAGACTGGATGCTTGGAGACATTTCTTCATGGGAAGGGGTTGTCAAGCTCTGACACAGCTGCCCAGGGCAGTGGGGCAGCCACCATCCCTGGAGGGGTTTGCAAATCTTGTGGATGTGGCACCTGGGGACATGGGGCAGTGGGAGTTTAGAACTTGTACTGAGGAGAAGTTGTGCCCACAGAAGCTGTGGCTGCCCCTGGACCCCTGAAAGTGTCCCAGGTTGGAATTTGTTAAGCTTTTGGCAGAATGATTTTTATCTTCTTTTTTTCCTATGAGTTCTGCTTGCTTCCTGCTGCAAATTTCAATATTTCATCAGGAAAACAAAAGCTTCTTGGCTTTCAGTCAATGTTTTATCTGTTTTGAGCAGGATGTTGTGACACACTGTTGATGTGTTTCCAAGGGAAATGGGAGCTCCTCTTGCCCGAGCTCTCTGTGCTGTCACACCAGCTCTGGCTGCCGAGCCTGATTCGGGTCCCACCCTGAACCCCATTTCCTCAGAGCAATAAAGGAAATAACTGCAGCACCCACGGCTATTTAAAACTCTCGCCAGGAGGCACAAATCCCCCAGAAGATGAGCAGACAGCACACGCTGTTCTCTCACATCCCGAGGGAAAAGAGGGGAGGCAGGAAGGGAGGGGAGGCAGGGAGGGAGGGGAGGGAGGGGAGGGAGGGAGAGAGGGAGAGAGGGGAGGGAGAGAGGGAGGGGAGGGAGGCAGGGAGGGAGGGGAGGGAGAGAGGGAGAGAGGGGAGAGAGGGAGAGAGGGGAGAGAGGGAGAGAGGGGAGGGAGGGAGAGAGGGGAGGGAGGCAGGGGAGGGAGGGAAGGCGAGGCAGGGCCGCTCCCTCGCCCTGCCCTGGGATGCTCCTGGGGAAGGAAGATTTCCCGCACATCAGGGCCCTGAGCCAAAGCCAGCCGGTGCCTCACCAAAACAACATCGCTCATCCGTGCAGCGTTCCCAGGGAATCAGGTGTTAATGGGGTGTCACATTTGTCTTCCTGACAGCTGGCATCACCGATAAGAATTAATCAGCTATAAATGAATAAATAAAAGTGATAAAACCCCTCCAATATCTACTAACAAGGCTATTTGTGATTTTATTTTTTTTAGTGTTGCTCTTATCTTACACAGAGGAAGGGAGGGAAAGCAGTGAGGCAGATAAAAGTGTTGGGTAAATCCAGCATGGCTGGATTCTGCTATTGGGGCCGAGTGTTCCCGTGTTGGGGAGCAGACGCCTGCTCCTTGCTCCTGCCTGATAGTGGGCACAGGCAGCTTTATCACCTCTTGGCTTTCCAGGCAAATATTTTTCAAGTGCAAGCAGAGTCTTCCAAAGCCTTGCACATTCACATGCACGCCCACCATGCACCGGTGATGGGTTTCTGCAGGATTTGTGCTGGAATCAGGCTGGGCTGAAGGGAGGGGATCTCCCAGGAACACTTGTTAGCAAGCTGCAAGGTAATTAATAATCTTGATGGAGATGCGATGGGCTCCTGGAGTCTGGAGTTTATGGTTTTGCCGTAAATGGAAATAATTGATTGCCCATTAGCTGGGAAGGATATTGAAAAGTCTGTGGGTATTTGTCCTTCCAGGGAAACACCTTTGTTTATAGCGCCAGCCTGGAGCACACCAGGGCCCGTCCTTCCTGCTCTGGTCACTCCAGACCAGACTTCGACGGGATGACCAAGGCACAGCTGGTGCTGTGGAGACTTTACCAGAAGGGTTCTGTGTCCTGCCTGATTTGGAGACCCTCTACTCCCACCCCGGGATGATCCAGCTCTGCCCCGACCCTTTCCCTCCCGCAACTTCCCAAAGCAAAACCACATCTCTGAACACTCAGTGCAGCCACTGTATCTTCACAGAAATATCAATGGGATCTTGTCTGTTAAAAACCCATCTATATGAGCATATAATTTGGCTAGAGTCAGAATCTATTAGTGAAATCTCAGCCCTGGTGACAAGATAACAGAATCCTCAAATTAAATAGGGTTTCCACAATTACAACGTCTCCCTTTCTTTCCCAGCATTAACACCATAAATGCTGCTGTCAGACAAGATAAAATCTGAATTCTATCCTGACAAGGCAAATGTTATCAAAGATCAGTTAATTACACACCGGATTTCAGAGGAGCAAATAAACCCCCTGCGGGTTTGTGTGAAAACTGCTGTTCTTCCCACCAGCTCCTCCCTGGGCCACCAGGCACGATTCCCTCATCCCTCCCTCCCTCTCCAACACGCTGAGGAAATGGGATCCACACTTTCTGCTGGTGTCAGACTTTGCCCCCAGCCCAGGGCAGGATGCTGACAAGGGAGAGGTGCTGTAGGTTTGACGTGTTTCCTGCAGGAAGGGACTTGTAAAAACCTGTTGGGTTTGTGAGGAGGCTCTGTGGCTCTGCAAAGAGCTCTTTCACTCCACCCCATTCTGCGTTTCTCTGATTTATTTCATTAAAACAATTGTTTCCCTGCAGGAATTATCAGAATGGACACATGTCTTCTCTTACCCAGTAGCTGCTTCCCTCCAGCTGGGAGTTTTTTCTTCCTGTTCTCTGTATTTGCAAATAAGGTATTTAAGCCTTATTTTGAGTGGCAGCCTGTGTTGGAGGGGGATGTTTTCCAGCTGCTGTGAGTTCACATGGAACTGTATTCCATCCATCTCCAGCAGCACTGCAGGTGGATGGGACATTCCCACTGCTCAGCCCAAGATCCTGATGGCAGCTTGAAAAGGCTGCTATTAAGAGCTGTCAGCCAGAGGTGTTGCACAGCCCACAGCAAGAAATGGGCCAAATTCAGAAAATTATATGGAAAAGCAGAGCTTGTGGATATCTCTGATTGCTGCATTTAAAATTCTCTTCAGCCCTGCAGAGTGACTGCCCCGTTGCTGGATTTTTTCTGAACACAGACACCACGAGTCCAGGACACGGCCCAAACCTCCTGCTGCTGCTTTGGTGACTCTGCCCTTGTGCTCCAGCCCTGCCTGTCTCTCCCAGCTCTGTGTTTTCCTGCTTTGCTCCTTCCTGCCCTGCATTCCTGGGGCTGGCAGCTCCAGCCCAGCCCAGCCCAGTGACATTTCTGTGCAAAGAGCTGTCCCACGTGTGGCTGGCACCCCGAGAGGGATAAATGTTCTTCCCATTAAGTGCTTCAAGGAGAGCTGATGATGCTCCACCAGGCCGGAATGATGGACTCCCCTTCCCACACTGTCTGTGGGGATGGGGTCTGGCAGTGAGTGCTCTGCTCCCCCAGTGCTGCTCTCCTGTGATCCTCTCCACCCCCACTAATCCCCTGCAGTTCTCCACTTCTGCATAGGGAAGGGTTCCTCATGGCCCTCACCCTGCCTGGGCTCTGGAGGCCAGGAGCAAGTTGGGAAAGCCCCGCCAAGGGTGGGAGCATGGTAATAACTCAGCTGCATGGTCAAAATTTTGGCTTCTTGACTGTTCTTTCCTCCCCCTTCTATCTCCACCTCCACCTCTCTTCTTCACCATCCTTTTCCAAACCACCCCCCACCCCCGATCAGTCTTTCCTGAGGACACCTGGAGGTTTGGAGTGCCAGGATTTGTGTCAAATGCTGTGTGACAAAGGAGCTCTACCTCCCATCCAGGTGTGATTTATGTTACCAACAGTCTGAGCTTCTTGTTGCAGCTTTTATTTAATCCAGGAGGAAAAGAGCAAGAAAAGAGAAGGGAAAAAAAAAAAAGGACAAGGATAATTTATGGCTCCAGGGTGCAGAGAGGGCCCTGGCTGTGATTGTCTAGGAGCAGTCCCAGCTCACCTCCCGAAGAATCAGTGTCCCTGTGCTTAAGCTTAGCCCAAGAAGGTCAGGGAATCATGGAATGATTTGAGTTGAAGGGACCTTAAATCCCATTTCATTCCAACCCTGCCATGGTCCTGGTCCTGCATCTCTGTGCTAGAATTAAATACAAGGAGGCCAGCCCAAATCAAGCTAAAAATTAAGATTCTCATTATTTAAATGGGAGCCAACTGCCTGAAAGTGAAAGATGGTGGAACTCCCACTGTTCATTTCTTTGGTTTTATAGCTGGTGACAGGCACTGCCATTCCTGCTGGGATACAGGAGCTCCATCCAGCACAGTGGTACCCTCTGGGAAAGGCCACGTTGCCACCTGATTTTTCTTTCTCATTCCACACACCAAGGCTCTCTCCCTTATTAAGCAGACGAAAAAGGCAGAACAAACTGGAATATGTAAAATGTTTGTTCCTTGCATGTCCTACCTGGCTGGTCTCCCAGTGGGCTGTTTGTTATTCACCAAGGGCACTGTGGGAACCCAGGGCACAGGGAATATTTCTCTGTCTGCTCTGGGGTGTCCTGACCCCCAGAGAAGCACGGACTTTGACCCTCATTCATGGAGAAAACTTCCAAGACTTCAAGATAGACTAGAGTCCACAAAAGTGTGAAATAGATAATAGAGAGTATGTCACTTGGGTGAGAAATTTAGGTTTTGGGATTTTTAGTATGTTGTAGACGGAAACAAGATGGAGGTTTTAGGGTGGTGGTAGGTTGTTCTTCTTCTCATTCTTCCTTCTTCTTCCTTCTTCTTCCTTCTTCTTCCTTCTTCTTCCTTCTTCTTCCTTCTTCTTCCTTCTTCTTCCTTCTTCTTCCTTCTTCTTCCTTCTTCTTCCTTCTTCTTCCTTCTTCCTCATGGGTTTGGGTGATGTCTTGTAACTGAGCTGAAAAGTCCACAGTGCAGGCTTTGAGGGATCAGTTATTGGGTTAAAAGGGAAAATAATCTAGGTGTCACTTCTTAATTGGATAGTTTAGTCTTAAAAGACCTTGTAACAAGAACTTGTTGGCCATTTTTGCGGTGCTTTTCCAGCACACAGAATCTGCTATAGATGGTGTACAAAACTTGATAAGATAACGATAAAACAAGAAGCAAAGACCAAAAGAGTCCTGTGCATCTCCTTTTCCTGGTGCAGAACTACTCCAGGAGGGTTTCCCCTGACAGGGGAGTCCCCAGGGAGGGGCCCAATCTGGGGCCAAGACACTGATAGGGCACCATTCTATTTTTGTTACTGCCTTACTGAACACGAAAATATCGAATTTCCCCTGCCCTGGGTAGAATGGGCAGCCACTGCTTTCATGGTTTACAGGTCCCAGGTGATGCCATACTGGTCTGACTGGTGTGGGAGCTCCTGGGCTGGTTGGTGGCTCCCAGGGATGTAGAGAAACCCTCACTTTTGCTTTGGGATGATGTATTTCACACAAAGGCACAGACACAGCCATGGAATAAAGCAGAACTTAATTGCAAAGAAAAATGCAGGGATGGGAATGTAGCAAAAAATTCAGGATTTATTTGCTTGTGGGAAGCAGCAGAGGTGGGGCATTGGTAGTAACTGACTTGGAGTAAGCTGCAGATCCATTCCCTGCCTGGAATTTACACCAAGCCCTCTAAGTACATCCTCCACCAGAGCTTCCATCATGTCAGACTTGTCAAACGTGGGTAATGCAGATGAAACACTTTAAAAGAATCTCATTTTCAGGACAAGCTGATCACTCTTTCCTTGAAAATAAAGCCCTTGTAAAAGATCTTAATTTAAGCAGTCAAAGATTAAGCTGCCCAGAGTGATTGCCTGCTTTTGCTGCAGAATTTCCTGGCATTTAGCACGAGGCTGTTCATGGTGTGTCACGAGCTTTGAGCCCCATCCAGCTGAAAAACAGCGACTGGGGAGAAAAAGGAGACCAAGGGGAGGTTGTGAAGCCTAAAGTGACTCTTGCAGAAAAATAGAGGCAGGTACCAGTTTTGCCCTTGTCCCCAGTCCCTCTGCAGCTCCCCTGGAGCCCCTTCAGGCCCTGCAGGGGCTCTGAGCTCTCTCTGGAGCTTCTCCTCTCTAGGGGAGCACCCCCAGCTCTCCAGCCTGGCTCCAGCCCTGGAGCAGCTCCAGGGGATTGATCTTCGCCTGTAGAGAAGGACCTTGGTCCCTGGAGGCAACAGAGTCCCTGAAGGACCTTGGTGTAGGCTGTCACGCCCTCACTCTGCTCCCTGACCTCTTGTGATCCCAGAATTGAAGGGAAATTGAAGGTTTTGTATCCTAAGCTGTGGCTTAGGAGAAATCTGAGCAACAGCTGAGTCAGTGCTGGCCCAACTGGAGGGGGAGCTTTTTGTTCAGAAGGGCACAATGTCACAGCACACTGAGAGCTGGTGTAAAAGGGGAAAACAAGGATAAAAGGAGCAGTCAGAGGAAGAAATCAAGGGAACAAAGCTCATTTCCTTGAGGTATTTGAGCTTCTGATCAACTCTAGTATCTTCAAGCAGCAGAAAGCCTTATTTATATATTATTTATCTTTGGCTTAAAAAGAATCATTCTCTCATGTGACAGCTTCTGCCTGGATTTTTGTGCCATCTTCTTTTCTTTTCCTTGTGTTTGTTTTTTTTCCCTTCTTTTTCTTTTGGGGATCTTAACAGAGCTGCTCTGCCTCCGTTTGCTTTTGTAGCCACAACTTCAAGGCCTGACCTTGGTGTAACTCCTGTCCATGGCCTCGGGCTCTGCCTTGGCCCTGCTTCCCCTCCTGCCCCGGCTCTGATCTTCTGGAGCTTCGCATCTCCATGTCCAGGGCTGCTTTGTGCTGCTGACTGGGGAGGGGTGGAGTGCAGCATGTTTTGCCTGTCCCTGGAGGAGAACTTCTCCTCATTGATGTGGAAAGTGGAAAATAAAATAGAAGATTGCACTCTTTATCTTCAGGGAACAGTTTTGCTCTCCCCATCCTCTCCCTGCAGATGTGAAAGCATTTCAGCTCAGGGAAGCACTGGGAGCACGGTGAGGGAAGTCAGTGCTGAGAGCAGCAGGCACATTTGTTTCCAGCACAGGTGACGTGTGACCTGTCTTTGCCATGTGTGCTTTTACTGCTCCCTGACAGCCCCTCAGACCCCTCGTGCCTGGAGTGCCACAGCTGTGCTGCTTTTTGCAGCCATTAAACTCGCTGTCCTAGTTAAGGGCAAATTTGGGAGAAAACCTCTGGAAGGAGCCCCCAGAAAACAAACCCTCACGCCTCCCCCCCCCCCCCCCAACCTGGTTTGGGAAGAATTTTCTTGGAGAGAAGTGGAAAAGAACCTGTTTATTTAACAAACAAAACCCTTCCCAGCACCAAAAAATGAACAACACCAGATGACAAAAATCCCTTTCACCGCTCTGAAGAGATGAACAAATCCAGAAAGTCTCTCCTGGGAGTGACCGCCCGGGTCTGGGCGCTGGGGATTGCTCTGGGCACTGGGGATGGCTGCTGCAGATCACAGAGCGCAGCTCTCGGTGCTCCTCAGTGTTTCCCTGGTCCCGTCTGGAGCAGGATGGAATGGTATTCAGGAAAGGGAAAGGGGAAAAAAAAGTCCAGGGAAAAAAATTGGACTGCTTAGCTAAACTAACTAACAAGCAAAGGCAAAGGCAAAAGCAGAAGCAGGAGCAAGAGCAAGCAAGCAAAGCAAGCAAGCAAAGCAAAAGCCAGCCAGCACCAGCCTCTTCTAGACAACAGACCATGGGGAAGGTGAGCCAGCTGATAACACAAAACAAACCTTCACTTTCAGAGTCAGTTCTGAAAGCACAGAACATAATATCAAACATAAACAGAACACATGATTGGAGATACAAACACCATAACATCACCCTAGGGCACCTGGCTTGGGAATCATGAGAAAAACTCAATTCCTCAGGTTCAAAGAGGCTGCAGAAATGGCACATGAGGGATGTTAAACAGCATTGCTGGGATTGAACCAGAGACACATCAAAGGGCAGTGGGTGCAGAAAACTTTAAAAATACTCTGTGCCTGTCCCCCACTGCTGTGCCATGGCACCATCCCACATCCTGTGCAGACAGCAGGGCTCCCCCTTGGCAGAGCTCTGGCCAAGTGGAAAATGGGCATTTGTAGGTACAAGGCCTTTGATTTTCCACTGGGACAAGAGCACAGGCAGCCAGAGTCAGGAGCGTAAATCAGAGCTCACTGATACGGATCCAACAACGTTTCCAGATCAATATTTAAAAGAGTGAGGTAGGAAAGGCAACCACACTCCCTCTCTATCCATCAGCTCTGCACAGGGCTGCTTATCTCATCCATCTCCTATCCCCCATCTCCTCCCAGCCTCTTCTCTCCCTGTATCTGCAGCACCATTGAGCACTCTAATAATTCCTCTGTGTTCCAGCCTCGCTTCTACAAGGGAAGAATCCCAATACTGAGACCTCTTCTCACTCTTTACTCATGTGCAGGCAGCTTGGAAGTGAAATTAGGATCAGAGCTGCTGACACTGAGCTTTATCCCGCCCAGGCAGGTCCCTGCTGCTGCTGGAGATTGTTGTGATCTGCTGGGAAAGACTTCATGCCCTGGCAGCTCCAGGTAAGAACCTGCTGCTGTTTTCCTGTTGCCCTGCAGGAACATTTGGATGCTGTTGAGAGGGTCAGTACATTGTAAATGTCAGGCTGTTGGAGCCTCTTGGGACAGCCCCCCTTGGTGTCACAGCTGTCCTGTCCTGCTGTGGGGTTGTCACCTGCGGTGGCACCACAGCAGAGGAACAAAGGCCTGTGAGGACCCAGGGCCAGGAGCTCCCTGCTCTGAGGTAGCTTCCACCTCACACAGCAGCCTCTGCCCACAGGGACGTGCCGCTGAAATGCCACCAGTGCTTTGTAGCCCCTCATGTCTCAGTGAGCTGAGATAGCTCCTGATTTCCACAGCATCCTCTGCCCTCTGTGGGGTCCTGTCCTCGTGGGGCTGGGGACAGGGAAGTGCCATTATCTCTGCTGCAGATGGGAAGTGCCTCTCTACAGCTCAGATCCCCTCCCCCAGGTGCAGGATACAGAGGGCAGTATTTATTTATTAAAAATGCAGTAGTCTGTGGAGGGATGGGCATGAGATTCATGCTGTATCAGTGTGCCATAGGAGGTGAGAGTCCTCTGCTTGGAGAGGAAGCAGAACTCAAGGTGTGGATCAGCCCTAAAGCAGCCCTCAGGATTTACATCCTGGGAATGTCTGTGTGCCCACTGGCTGTGCTAGCTATGTCCTCTGCCATAAAAACACCTGCAGCTGGGTAAGATGAATGCCTCTGACATCCACAGGAATGAGACTTGGGGTTATTGCCAGGATTTTTGGGGTCTGACTGACTCAGAGGGGCCCCTGGGCAGGTTGGGAAGGAGCAGGTTGTTGAGCTCTGTTGGCTCCTCACAGATCCCTCAGCACTGGCTGCCCCTCCTGCTCCCAGCAGCTGCCCAAAGGGATGAATTGCCCTTTGGAAATACTTTTTCATGACATGGGCTTAACTCTAAAGACTGACTTTAAGGTGGGAAATCTGCTTTAATTAGACAGGACGTCCAACTGATACATTCACTTCTATCTCTCCATACTGGTGTTTCCAGCAGCATCTTCTTCCCAGAGCTTTTGGGAATTATTTCAAGCCAGGAGAGTGGAGGGCAGGCACAGGAGTGTGTGGGGACGTGTGAGCTGAGTATTGATACAGAACTTTGGTGTCGCTCAGACAAGTTTGTGCAGGCAGCAAAGTTCACATTTATGTGCAAATGAGGAGACAGTCACACTGAACTGGAGGGAGAGGATGCTAATGAATGTTCTGCCAGGCTTTAAGGAGAAGATATTGCCCAATGCTGTGGAAAATTAAAATTTGTTTCTAATATGTATGGTAAATTTAATGCTAAAGACCAAAGATAAATGGGAGGGGAATTTAATCTGAGCTGACCCCATTTTTGCTGGAATGTCATTTGCTGTCGTTTCCGCTTCCTTTCAGAAAGCAAGAGACACTCTAATTAGTTCTTGCATTCTGCACATCCATTATTGCTCCCAAACTTGAGAGGAGAATGTGAGGGATGCTGGGAAAGGAGCAAGGGAACCCTCCTGGACCCACAGTGCTTCCAGGAGATCACAAACTGGGGCTGGGGCTGCAGAGCCACTGCTGACTGGCAGGAGGAGGAGTTTTGGGTTCTGGGTGCTCTTGTGGAGGTCACTGCTGTGAGATGTGGTGGCCATGGCATAACTGGGATTAAATTCACTTTGGGATGGAAAGAGCTGCCTGACTAAAGAGGATCTGGAGTGTGCAGGTCTTTGCTGGTCTGAGGTTCCTTGAGATGGATCTAACTTCCAGCTTTTTCAGAATTTAACATGGTGCCCATACTGCACACACAAATCCAAGGATCCTCCTTTGCATTAAACTGTGAATTCACACAAACTGATCCAGCTATTGAAAAGCTGATTTGCAAAAAATCCCTTGCCAGGCAAAAGATGAAACCAGAGGACCCCTTCTAGCCTTCATTCTTAGAGGAAAAAATTCAGAAATAGCAGGATTTATGGGAATTCCCTAGGAATAGATCAGAGTTGGAGCTTTATCTTCCGTAAATAGTTCCCTGTGAGGCTTAGGGAAGCTTTTCCTTCAGATGGGTTTTCAGCCATGGCCCAGGTTCCCCGCAAGGCACAGACCTTGCAGAGCTCAGGAGAGGCAAAGGTGTGAGAGCTGAGCTCAGAGAGCATCCCTTGCACAGACCCTATCCGCTGTGCTGACCCTCCCTGGCAGCTCCGGCAGCTCAGCTCCCCGATGGAAATGAACCTGCCTGCTGCTGCTGGGGCTCAGCAAACTCAGCAGCAGCTGATCAAAGTTTGCAGCTCGGATGAGAGGCCTTGGAACTCCTCTCAGGGACGTTCAGGTCCCTCTGAGCCCTGATGATGGAATTTAATTGGCTTGTGGCTGTGACAGGTTATAATCAATCTGTCCAATTTTAATTTCAGCCTCGGCTATGTGGCAGATCTGTGTTTATTTTTTTAATGATCTGCTTTATTTGAATGGTGAAAGTGCCCTGCTAAAAGAAAATACTCCCACAGCTAATTTCTCCTGGCAACTGGAAAAGTTCCGCCTGCAACCGATGTGTTTAAATGGCAGTGCCCAGGAGTGAGATGCTGAGGGAGAGTAGCTCCTCCTAAAGGGTTAATTACTCTTTGTTGGACTGTCTAAGGGGAAATATCATCAAGCAACCAGCCCAGTTACCTGTGTGGAGAGCTTCAAATGGGAAATGTGATTTGGCCCCTGGTGGAGAATTCACAACTGCAGGACCTGGAGAAGAGTCACTTGTGCCTCAGCCCGGGAGATCATCCACACAAAGCCCTGCAGGGAAAAACTGACTCCATTCAACAGGAGATGGGCTCCAGATACCTCACTGGGGCCACTGGGCAAATCCAAGTCTTCTCTCTGGAGCTGAGTGTGTGAAATGCTGTCATCACTCTCCTTGTTAGCCCCCCTTGCTGCCCCTGACTGCCACAAGGCAGCCTGAACACTCCAGAAATGAGAGGTGTTATTTTGATTAAAAATAATTTTAGGAATAATTATAATTCCTTGCTTCTGTATGAATTATTGAGAAGAGGGACACCTGGACTGTGCCTGTGGCCATCAAGTGTATTTTCAAGCAATCACGTGAGTGTAGGTGTAGCTGCCACAGGATTTTTCTCTCCCTGAGAAGAGAGGCCAGTTGAATCTGGAGCTTTGGTGGGAATTGTCTTTGTTTGGACAGAGAGCCCTGCCCTGGGAGGTGGGAGGGCAGCAGGAGGGCTGGGCCACGGTGCCAGCCCAGCTCCAGCTGCCCTCACATCGCTGCCAGGTTTGCTCCGTGCCAGCCCCTCAGAAACCTCCTGGGCCTGCTGGGGAGTGCCAGCTCTAGGATGAGGCTTTGCAGGGAAGGATCTGGAGCTGTCTGTCACCATTACAGCACTTGGCTTCCCAAACGCAGCCTGACAGGAGCGGTTTGTCCCGGGGGTGAGGACATGATCCAAGAGGATACCTTCCCCAGCCACCTCCAGGCCTGGCCAGCCCTGCCCATCCTGGCATGGGGAACTGGGATTCTGCTTCATCCAGGGAGAATTCAGAATCCAGCGTTTTCCCCATGCTGGATGGGAGCTGCAGTGGCTGTGGGAGGTGTGGGGGGTGGGCAGGGGATGGCTGGGGTGTGCTGTGTCAGGGCACCACTTCAAACCATGGCGAGAACCAGCTCAACCCTACGGAGGTGTATGCCAGTGTAATTACCTCTTCTGGGCAGAGGGGATATTTTTAGCCCACTTGCCTAAGGAAATTAAGCTTATATGATGACGGAATGAATGCGTGAGTGTTCCTGCATGTTTATTCTGACCTTAATAATTTTTGAAGCCATTGGCAGTTTCAAGCAGATTTGATGGGGGAGGAAAGCAGTCTCACATACAATTAAGGTTTTATCCACACTGTGAAAACACTGGTCAGGTTGAAGAGAGAAAGCCCATAAATGCTCCCAATCAGCATTTCTTGTCTGAACAACAGGCCAGAGCGTGGGCTTCTACCTCACCAGTATCAAAGACTCCACACTGGGGGAGAGAATTTAGCAAAACCCATTGGAACGGCAGGAAAGGATTTGATCAGAGCTCGCAATCAAGCATGAAATGCAGATCTTGGGGAAACAGGGCTTTGTTATTCCATGTGCTGATGGGACTGCATATTAACTGCTGATTAGTTGTATCAGCACAAAGGCAAGAATGGATTTAGTTGGAGGTATAAAGCTGTTCCTGGTAGCACAGCTTGTTCCTCTTCCCCACATAAGTGCATTTGTGTCAGTCAGGTTGTCTGCTGCACTCAGGGAGTTAATGCTGATCTCACTTTGGGGCATAAACAGGGCTTAAAAGCCCGGAGTATTTCACATGGAGATGTCGGTGCTGGGTAAACCCAACCAGCTGTCAGATTTGGTTCTCTGCTGTACTTAACGTGACACAGATTAGGACTGGGGAAGGGAGCTCTTGGGGCAAATCCTCTACATTGCTGTTCCTCAGAGGCTGGGATGGAGCTGCGCTGGGGAGAGGCCTGGGGGGCTCAGCTTTGGGGGTCCAGAGAGAGCCCTCCTTAATCCAGCCCTGAACCCCAGCATGGCCCAGTGTCCATGGCCACTGTCTTTCCTGCCTCCCTCACAGCTTTTCAGGGTGGCAAAACCATGTCCCTCGCCCACATTTTGGAACAAGCAGCAGGCACCTGCATCCCCCCAGCTCTGAGCTTCTCCCCCTAGTTTTCCTCCAGGGAGATATCCATGGTGATTACATGTTGCTCAAACGTGCACAGAAGCCTTCTTAAAATTAACATTGTCTTCATTTCATTTAGCATAACTCACACTGGGGCTTAATAAGTTTAGCAACTCCACTGGAAATTTTGGCTTTTACTTAATTCAGATTAATTTTGCAGAGAGTCCCTGCATGGACAAATCTCCTGAGGTGCCTAGCAGTAGCCAAGCCTTGCCATGTGTGGCCACAGGGACAAACTGGTTGGAATTGGCAGAGATGTGTTTTGTTTACCCTCTTTCCTGCTAAATGGGCAAAGACCTTCCAGCTGCATCAATCCCTTCCAGCCTCCCACCCTCACACCCACCCCAGTGAAAGCTCTGGGCATCGCTGGGGACAGTGGGGTCACACAACTGAGCCCAGAGCAGCTGGGGGTGGGAGATGATGCTGCATCTCTGCCTGATTGCCTGGCAAAGCTACCAGAGCTCCGAGGTAAGAAAGCTGCCATAAAATCCAGTGCCAGAAGGGATTTCATGGGAATGCTTCAGATCCCAGGCTGGAAACCATGGCATCTCCAAAGAAACAAGCCCCACTGCAGGGCAGTGCTGTTCCTCCCGAAGTTCATCCCATCCCTGCCTCCAGGGTGATTTGTTTGCAGAGTGACTTTAATTAAGTCACTGGCAGCCCTGTGGGTCTGTCAGCTCCACTCTGCACACCCTGGCAAAGAAACCCCATGGAAACATCCCTTGTCCCACTCCTGTCAGCACAGAGCAGCTGGAATTGCACCCATGCCAGCACAGGGATCATCAAAGCTTTCCCAGACTGTTCTCAAGGCTCTGTCTGCCATAAACCGGCTGGGTGAGAACCACAGGGAATGCTGAGGAACAAATCCTTGTTGGACACTGGGGCTCGAAGCACTCTGGGCCAGTGGCTGTCCCTGCCCATGGCAGGGGTAGAGCGGGATGGGCTTTAAGGTCTCTCCCAACTCAACCATCCAATAATTCTGTGATGATTTGGGATGGGAAAACTCCTCTCTCTGCAGGTGCTGACTTCTGTTGAATCAGAGCATCCCAGGAGCTGTCTGTATTCCAAACTAGTCGACTCTCCATGTGCCCTGAACCCCTGGATACACAGCAGCTCCATTCTGGAGCTCCAGCTGCCATTTCTGGATGCTCAGGTGTCCTGGCTTGTAAGATAAGCGTGGATTCCATTTGCCATCTGCTGGAGGTGGGGCAGTTTTCTTATCTCTCCCAAGAACAATGTCTCCCTCCGGGGAGATATCTTCTGTTAATGGGCCATTAATGACTCACTGCATGGCTGGGAAAGTTCCATCAGCCCATTGTGAGATGCTCTGCCCAGAGGGAGGAGCCAAGCAGCCCTACCTGCATAAAATCAGCATTTTTGGGACACCAGGGCAGCCTCTTAGCTGGATTCCCAGAGGAGCAGCTTCTTCCCCGCTGGATCCCCAGAGGAAGACCAGGCCCAACTACTCCATCACCAGACCTTCAGAGAAAACTCCACCCTTCTCCAGATCCCTGCTCTAGCAGCATTTCATCTGCCACTGCAGGAGGAGCAGCCACCATTTCACTGGACTATCACCAACACCCTGACTCCTCAGGGTGTCAGGTTTCTGACTCCATCACTAGTTTTGTTTGCACTAATTACATTTTTTTTTAATTTTTTTCCTAGTAAAGAACTGTTATTCCCATTCCCATATCTTTGCCTGAGAGCCTTTTAATTTTGAAATTGTGGTAATTCGGAGGGAGGGGGTTTATCTTTTCCATTTCATAGGAGGCTCTTGCCTTCCTTCACAGACTTTTCAAACTAAGACACCAAGGCACCACTGCAGGGTCAAGGTGTTCCTGAATGGCCCTACTGCTCCCCTGGTGCCCTGCAGGACGGAGCTGCCTGCTCCCTGCATGCAGTGAATTAAAGAACTCATTCCATGTGCAGCTGCCTCAGAGGGAGCATTGCAGCGCTGGGCAGCCCCGGTGCTCATTACAGCCTCGGCTGGAAGGATGGAATGAGACGGTTTGATGGCAACAGTAATTCCTTCCTGCCACATTTGGTGGTTGTGGATCCATGGGGGATGCGGGAAGATGGAAAATCAGAGCAGGCTGGAGCTGTGGGATGTGCTGAGGCTGGAAAAGCTGAGACCAGAGCGTGCTGGTGACAGATAGGGCAGAGCTGAGGGGACAGTGGAGCTTTCCCAGTTCCCCTATAATCCTGTCACACTGACCTTTTAGAAATATATATTGGAACATTCCAGGGGACCCTCTGCTCCCAGGTTCTGAACATCAGCAGCTCCGAGGGTGGTTTAATGCCTGGGGATGGTTTGGATCCTTGCTGAGCTGCCACTCAGCGTGGTTCCCCCAGAAATGCTGACCAGGAGTGCTGACCATGCTGTGGGGTGTCCCTCTGTGACACAGAGACACTGCTGGGACCCTGTGGGCAGAGCTGGCACTGTGGTGTCATTCTCCACACTCACTCCATGGCCTGGAGGAGGGCAGGAAGAGGGAAACCTCAGAGGATGGAGCCTGGAAGGGAGCCTGGTGCTCTCCCCAAAGTTTTAACCCTGGGCTTCTTCCCCTGTCTTTCAGGCTGGTTGTAACACAGGTAGTTTTCTAATTTGTGCAAAGGGATAATCCATGATTAACAGCCATTTTAATAAATGGCTAATCAATTTATATGGGTTGCTGTAGAGCTTAATAAATCAAGCCCAGGTTGATTATAACCGTGGCTTGTGGCCATCCTGTAATGCCTTCCTCTGATGTGCTTCTAATAGTCTGGAAACTCCAGCGCTGCTGTCAGGAGCTCATTTAAAACACCAGGCAGTGCTTTTTAACATGCTAAAAGCACAGGGCAAATAAATATTCCTCTCTACTTGTAAGTCACATGACCCTTCATGGTGGCAAATTTGGGTCCATCAGGAGCCTTGGCAAGGAGGGACTCGTGGAGCTTGGAAGAGAAGCTGGGGAGAGATGTAATTGTAGGAAGGGTGATGCTGAGCTGGACTGGGGTCCGTGGGGCCTGAGAGGGGCCAGGACAGAACTCCTGGGAGTGAGGGAATGGGGAAGGGGACAGCCAGACCTGCTCCCCAGCCTGCAGCAATTTCAGTGCCCGGGCTCTGCAGGGAGCTGGAGGCTGTCCTTGGGCCTCATATTCCAAAGTCATGGATGGATTTATCCCGAACTTCTCGTGCCCTTCCCTCCACAGAGTCACAGGGTAGCTGGGGCTCCAGGGGCCTCTGGAGGTCACCTGCTCCCTCAGGGCCACCTCGCTCAGGGTGTCTCAGGGTCACACTTTAATCTGCTTGTCCTGCAGCCCTCAGGCACACATTCTTTGTGCAGTCACAGGGGATCACACTAAGGGAATGTTTATGTGACTGGACACAGCAGAGATGGAAAGTGTCTCTCTGAAAGGGCTGAACTTTATCCACAAACACCCAGGAGGGACTGGGGGCTATTCCACAGCCTGGATGTCCCAGCTGGCACCTCTCTGTCCCCAGAAAGTCACCTGGCTCTTCCCGAGGTTGTGTCCTGCCAGCTAGGGGAGACAATGATTTTCCAAAGGAGAAACAGGAACTTGAACTGATCAGTACTTGAACTGATCCCTCAGAGAGAGAGAATTCCTGCTGCTCTCCAGCCCCTGTGTTTTCAGAGCCATCAAGACAAAAGAAGATCATGGTACATTAAAAGTCAAGCAAACTGTGAGCTTGAATGTTTAAAGCCCCACAGCCGGTAGGGTTTGCTTTTTTTATATTCTATTTTTTTTTATTTCCAGCTTGATTCACACAACTCTTTGGAAGAAGCCCCATTTGCTAAATATAGTCTGAAACCTGTAGCTGCCTGGAAAGAGAAGTGTGGTGATTTCTGAAAAACTCTAGCCTATAAAAGCTGACACAGAGCCACTCACACTCTCTAAAAACCATCTCCTGGTGGATTTATTAGTCTTAGGCAACAGCAGTTGGTCTGAAAAGAAAATGTATTTAACCTTTCTTTTTAATTGTCGCACTGTTAACCTGTCAGTTCTACATGGGGCTGTTAATAATTCCGCTTTAAATGTCTCAAAAGAACTTTCATGTTTAAATATTAAACACTAAAACTTGGGTACGTTTAGCAGAGGATGGAGGCAGTGCTCGGAGCAGTAAATGTGGGTAAATGCAGAGTCCACTGGAGTGCCTGGGAATTGTCACTCGGAATCCAACAAGCCCAGACACAGCGTAGGCTGCAAATCCTGATCCCAGGGTCAAACCCTCGGAGCTTTGACCAGGCTGAACTGTGTGGTTTTGCCTGGGAACGACCTGGTTAGACCTTTAGAGCTGGGCTTTACCTTCAGCTTAAAGTAAGATGCACACTGAGGGGCACAATTCATTAATTATGCTGAGCTGACTACACTTTAGCTGCTCCTGCAAGAGGTGCACACAGATCACCTGGGCTTTGGAGCTGTCATCTGGGAATCAACTCCCAGTTTGTTTAAACAGGAGTCCTGTGTTAAAAGCCATGGTTTGACACCATCTGCCGGACCTAAAGCCTTCCTCCTGTGGCAGAAAGGTGTCCCAGCCTGGCTCACACCCCCTGGCAGCTCTCACCCTCCCCTTCCCAGTGAGGATATTTATGGAGCCCTTCCCAGTGGGGATATCTGGGGAGCCCCTTCCAGCAGGGATATCCATGAGCCCTTTCCAGCAGGGGTATTTGAGGAGCCCCTTCCAGCAGGGGTATTTGTGAGCCCTTTCCAGCAGGGATATTTGAGGAGCCCCTTCCAGCAGGGGTATTTGAGGAGCGCTTTCCAGCGGGGCTATTTGTGAGCCCCTTCCAGCAGGGGTATTTGAGGAGCCCACAGTGCTGTGATGGAGCAGTCTCGGTGACAACTCCATGCTTCCCTTGGCAGGAGTCCTGCAAGAGCCTCACAGGCTGCTCTACCCCCTCCAAACCCAGCAGAAACTCCCAGAAGCTTTCTGAGCTGGGCCAGGACACCATGGACCGTTCACATGAGTCAGGAGAGCAGGACAGGCGTACTGAGCACATCCCTATCCCATCTTGGCCCTTCCAGTCAGGATGTTTGCCTCCCTGGGATGCCACGGGGCAAATTCAGCATTGCTGGTGAAGGCACAATTCAGAGCCTGTCAGGTTTGCTGAGGCTCCCTGAGCACTTCTTACCCCCAGCTGCTGATGCAGAAAGCAATGTAAATAAGTGTAATTTATGCACCAAAGGAAAGGTGTGAGTTAAAATAACTCCTAGCCTAAAATAACCTCTATGCAGGGAAGGGGGGAGAGAAGGGGAGGCTGAAATTTGTACCATGTAGAGCATCAGCTCTGAATTTGGCCCTGGGCCCCAAAGCTTTTAAAAAGAAGGAGTAAGTTTATTTTGGAGGTCCCTCACGGCTCTGCTGCCCCTGGGCAGGGCGGTGCGGAGCCGCTGGGCTCCCAGGGCTGCTCCCTCCCTGCTCACAGCTCTGCCGGCCGGGAGGAAGCAGGGCTGGGTCACAGCACCAGGAGTGCCCATCCCATGCCCCTCCCAGCCCAGCTCTGAGCTGCCTTTGCCTTTGCTCACGCTGATGTCCCCTCAGGTGGCTCCTGCAGCGGCAGGGATTTATCGCTGTCAACACCCGAATATTCGCCACGCTGGTGCCATCCTGCCTGATGGCCACTTAGTGTTTAATTGTCCCGGAGGAAGCGCAGCCTGCCCTGTCACCCTGGCAGGGAGGGGGTGACAGGGCTGCTGGCTCGGTCCCTGCCAGTGCCGAGCTCTGACACTCCGTGCCTGTGACACCAGCCCAGCCCGGGGCACGGAGTGCTTTGCAATATAAGGAATAAATAAATAAAGGGGGGAGGCTGTCAAAGGCTTTCTAAAAATAGTTGGTAATTGGCCTTGTGTCGGGCTGATTATTGTCTGATGGTCTCCTGGAAGCCTGGAAGCCACAGCTCCCTCCTGGTGCATCCCGGTGCTCCAAGCCGGGCTCCGGGGCACAGGCACAGCCTGTGTCAGCTGCAAACAGCAGCAGAGCAATTTCCTCAGCACGGGGCAGTGCCCTGCTCCCCACGGGACGGGAGCACAGCTCTTCCGTGCTCTGCTGGAAGTGCTGTCCCTTGGGGCACAGGAATCCCAGGAGATTTTCTGCCCCTGATCCTGATCCCCACAGTTTGGCTGTGCTGGCTCCCACCATGAACCCCTCAGCTCCAGAACTTTTCCTGCTTTGGGGGAAAAAAAAAAAATCTTAAAAATTCAAAATTCCTGGCTGAAGTGTTTGTGTCAAGGGCAGAATTTGATCCCAGAAATCAGTGGGAGAAGCCTGATAGAGACCCTGATGAGTGGGTGGGAGTGGGATGGCTGAGCCTGCTGCTGTCCCATCGATCCATGGAGACCTCAGGGTCCCCAGCCCTGCCCCAGTGCTCATCCCTGCTGTTGGATTTATCCCATGGGATAGAGCAGCTGGGCTGTGGGCTCAGAGTGCAGCAGCCTCTCCCACTGCACTGCTCACAGCAGCACTGCCTGGTTTGTCCCAGCTGGCAACTTTGGGGAAGGTTCCAAATCACCTTGGGCCTTCTGGATGTCCTGGTTGGGGCAGACATTTTCAGCCTGGCCCCAAATACGACGGTGACAAGGACTCCTCCTTTCCCCACCCAAAGCCACTCTGCTCTGTGATCAAACTCCTCCTGCCTTTGACAGGACTTGGATGAGGTGTCTCCTCCTCAGGCTCTTTTATGAAAGTTCACACGCATCTTTGAGCACATGTGGAAGAAAGCCTTGAGCACTGAAATTCACCCAAATCATCAAAATTCCTTTTATTTTACATTAGATGTTTTTCTTTATGAAAGGAGTAAAAGAAGTCTAACAATCACAATGAAATAAGAAAGGGAATGCCTAGAGCTAACTACAATATAAAATCATATTCATCATATAATAATATTTTACATTTTGCTCATTTTTTTATGTGGATTAAAACCCAGTTGAACCAGAATGTAACAACAGCAAGGAAAGCTGCAGAGGAGGAAGAGGAGAAGGAAGGTACAGCCCAGGGGGCAGGGACAGCAAGAAGTGCCCCCAGACAGGTAGAGGAGCCAGAATTAGCCAGAATCCCAGAACGGTTTGGGTTGGAAGGACTGGAAAGTCCATCCAGTGCCACTCCTGCCATGGCAGGGTCACCTCCCACTGTCCCAGGTGCTCCCAGCCCCAGTGTCCAGCCTGGCCTTGGGCACTGCCAGGGATCCAGGGGCAGCCACAGCTGCTCTGGGAATTCCAGCCCAGCCCCTCCCCACCCTGCCAGGGAACAATTCCCAATTCCCAATCTCCCATCCAGCCCTGCCCTCTGGCACTGGGAGCCATTCCCTGTGTCCTGTCCCTCCAGGCCTTGTCCCCAGTCCCTCTGCAGCTCTCCTGGAGCCCCTTCAGGCCCTGCAGGGGCTCAGAGCTCTCCCTGGAGCCTTCTCTTCTGCAGGCTGAGCATTCCCAGCTGTCCCAGCTGTGTCACAGAAAGTGGAATAGATGAAGCAGGAGATCCTTCCTGTCCTGTGAGGCTCCAGCCCAGGATGAAACACCTCCCTGGGGCTGTGTCAGCAGCATATGCTGGGTGAGGAGCAGAGCAGAGCCTGGGCTGCACCAACCAGCCCAGAATGGGCTTGCCCAGCCCCTCCAGGGCCTGAACACCTCTGGCTGCAGCAGCACTGGGTGGGAAATGCTCTTTGCTGGCATCCATGCAGCTTCCGAGGTGTCTTCCCCCAAATTACTGCTAAAATACCAGCTTATGCCTGGGATTTGATTGTGAGCACCAAGGGCTTCCTGATTGATTTTCCTTCTGCAAAGGAAGGGAATGAACAAAGCAGCTCTTGGTCCAGAGCAGTGCTGGAGCCCAGGGAGCTCCAATGGCTGTTTGGAAACCGTGCAGTCTCTTGGAGTTGAGGAAAGCAAGTCCCGCCCCTGGCAGGCTGCATGTCCTCTCCTGCATACAATCCAACATGGCATTTACTACTCAAAATGCTTTGCAATATATTTTCAGATGCTCCCAAAGAACACTTTATCCATGTGCCGTTTTCCACACGTGGCACAAAGGCCCTGCTCTGTTGGAACTCAAAATGTCCCTCAGACATTTTTGGATGTTCTGGGCCCAGGTCAGAAGCATTTGAGACCCTGGCAGGCAGCTGGAAACAGCTGTGATTTTGGGTTTGAGCCATGGAATGATTTACCAACCTTGCAGGAAGAACAAGAACTCACAAAAGTTTAGATAGTATAGTAGAAGTCACAAAGTAGAGGGAAGAATTTTTGAGTGCTGTACAGGGGGGGTCAGAAGTTTAAAGATGGAGGGATTTGGGCCTGCCCTGTCCTCCCTCTTTCTTCTTCCTTACCTCCATGTTCTTGGTGATGTTGGTGTTATGGACAAATTCAATCGGTGAGGCTAATTATAGATAAATCAATTAACAAGAATTTATTAAGCAAGTGGTATTAAGCAAAAGAACAGCGCTGGGCGGCCGGGGAGTCTCTGCTCTGCCACGGTGCACCTTCCCCCTTTGACCTTTTTGTTTTTATAGTCCCTTTTTTTTCCCAGTTGATGTATTTTCTGTCGATGCATGCGCCGGTGCAATTGGCTGCTAGGGGGTCTTTTTTCTGCCCTTGGTGGTCATAGGAATGAAGGCTCCTCATCTTCCTTGCAGATTTGCCTTGGCCTGAAAGTTAACTTGTATATAATTAGTTACACAGTCTTCTATGTTAGTTGCATTTCCTACTCAGTTCAAATTCTTATCTCCTTTAACACTCATTTTGATGAACAAAGACCTTTTTATTTATTACATTGGCACTCACAGATTGCTTTAGAGTAGAAAAGCACCATTTAATATAGGTAATAGGCATTGGGGAAAACTGTGAACATGTAACATGTAATGTACCATATAAAAGATAGAAAAGCACCATTTAATATAGGTAATAGGCATTGGGGAAAAACTGTACCCATGTAACACGTAATGTACCATATAAAAGACAGCAGCAGCCCTGGGCGGGGAGAGAAGAAGCAGTCGGGAGTCAGAGAGGATGTCAGGGTGTGTGTGTGCCTCTGCCTGAGCTGTGAGCAAACCACAGCAGCCCAAGGAGAAAATCTTTTAGATAACTTGCAATAAACTGCCTTGAGACTGAACAACAGAGACTGCTGAGCCTTTCTTTGGAAGCTCGGGGTGGAGGAGAGACTTTTCCAGCACACGGAGCCACCCCTGACCCAGAGTGAGCTCCGGCACTGCTCTGCTTTTATTTACTGGCCAAGTCAGAAGGGCTCTGGTAGGGTTTGCTTGTGTGAAACCAGTCTGTGTGGCAGGAGCTCTGCTGGGTGTGGGTGCCACTGCACAGCTCCTGCAGCAGGAGCTCTGCCAGGACAGTCTGCAAACCTGGGCTGCCATTAATTAGTCTGTTGTTGCAACAGGCCCCTGGCTGGGTAATGATTAGCATAGACTCCATGTATTTCAGAAGGCTGATCAATAGCTATCTTTATTAAGAAACCCATTGCTTTTATAGACAGTGATGATACACCTGGACCTAATTGGTCTCCAGTCCAAACACAATCGCCACTGGCTAATTAAGAAACAACCCTTTGGTAAACAAATCTCTGTAACACATTCCACGTGTTCACAACACCAGGTGCAGCAAGTGAAGATAAGAATTGTTTCTCACTCCTTTCTCTGCTCTTCTCACAGCCTTCCCCAGCACGATGCCTGGGGAAGTTGAGTTTCTCTCTGTGGCCACAGAGCTGCTGCCACATTGGTCATTAACCCTTCCTGCTGGGCAGGCATGAACACAAACACACCGTGGGCTGCCTCTGGAACGGCTTAAACACTCTGGAGTTTTCCATTCCAGTGAACTCTGCTTGGGGCAAACCCAGGCAGGTGCAGTGGGATCCTCTCACCCCTTTCAGCCTGGACTGGAGCCCACCGTGCTCTCTGCCAGCCAGTGCCCTAGCAGGGAATGGACTGCCCTTCCTGACCTTCCCGAGTTCCGTCTCCTCTCCTGGCCCCCGGGAGCCCGGGTGGGTCAGGGCTCCCCCGGGCATTTCGATCAGACTGATCTTCCTGCTGCCCATGTGCCAGGGTGGGCACGGCCCCGAGCAGAGCCACGAAGAGCAGGGAAAGGAGACAGAATGAGAACTTGAAATGAAGCTGTTCTGCATCCTCGGGATCACTGCGAGGACAAGAGTGGAGCAACGAGCCCGAGGTGCTTCTGCCTTCCCTCCTCTCCATCTCAGTCCCACGAAGGGATGGTGAATAGGCAGCATTTTCTGTTTGTGCTGCTAAAACACCCATTAAATGCCAGCAGGGAAAAACCAGACATAAATACCAGCTCCCCTCTGTGCTTGAGTGAGGGAAGGAGCATCCCTCCTTCTGGAGAGGGAGCTGCTTCCAGCTGGGAAGGGCTGGGAAGGGGCCAAGCTCCCAGCCCTGCCCAGCATAGGAAAAAAGGGACCAGTTTGATTTTGTCTCTGCAGACTTGGACCACTGTGTGTCTCAGCCACCTCCTCAGGAGCTGCTGGAGAGGATTTTCCTTCATGTCCAAAGCTCTCCTGACCTGTTGGAGGACCAGAAGTGTGGTAGGTGTCTCACCAAGCTGGGCTCAAGCAGCCTTTAGCTGGGGGTAGCAAAGCTGTGCCTCCAGAGGAGATCTCTGCATTGCTGTCCCTGCAAAAGGGGTGGGGTGGGATGGATGCCAGGAGGGGCAGGCACAGCAAACGAGTTCTGCCCGTGATGTACGACCGTCCCAGCACTGCTCCAACAGGAGGATCCAGGGGAGATTTGGGGAAAGGAAAAAACCAAACAACCAAAACCCCCCCATCTTGTGGGTTTCTCAGTGCTTTGAAGTGGGTTCTGGACAAGTGTTATCCCACCTGGATGAGATGAGATGGAGCCTCTTGGAGGGCAAGCCGGCAGTGGGAGACAATCTCCCTGTGGGAACCACTCAGGATGCTGCACTTCGAGGCCCTTTGGGGATCCAGCTTGGGTGTCCCCACCCTGTCCCCCCTTACAAAGCCCTCAAGAGACCCTGAAACTGGCAGGAGCTGTGTCTGGCCCCAGTTGCCTGACTAAGCTGGGCAATGTCTCGCTAGGGGAGCTGGGGAGGTAATGCCAGGTTTCCAGCGCCGGGCTGGGGGGCAGAGTAGGATCATTGTGTTATCTGCTGTTATCTAATTCAAGAAAATAACCTTGTGCATGGCACATGTTATCAAACTCACAGCACTCCTCCGAAAATGATATTAAGGCAGGAACTTCACAGTTCCAGCCACCACTTCATCTTTAATTCACTCCCCACTCCCACGCTCCCGCATCGCTGAAAGCCCGGAGCAGCGGGTGGCCGCGATGCCGGGTGTGCTCCATAAAGCCAGGTGAGCTGCAGGGATAAGAGCTTTAATTCTGCATCCCAGGCTTCGCCTGTTTGAGCAACAAGCAGTGTTATTTAACAACTTGGGCTGTGTTTGTTTGGCTTTCTGTGCTGCCCACGGCGGGGAGAGGAGGCGGGCACAGCTGTGTGATGTGGATTTTGGAATGCCCTGGAATTGCTGGTGTTGTGCTGTGGATCAGTCCTTGCTTGATGACATTTATCATTTCCATGAGCAGAGTAGGGAAGTGGAGCCCTGGAAGAGGGACAAGAGGAGTGGCTGAAGGTGGCCCTGGAGCAGGTGGGGGGCAGGAGGGAACAGGGAGGGCCCAGGGCCCCTCCATCCCGTCCCTGCTGGATGCACAGCATCTGCTGATTCTAATCTCCCACTTACGATCCAGCAGGGGAGGATTTTCGGCTGGCTGGGGACTGGAGGAAGTGTTTAAGCATCATCTCGAGTGACTTTTCAGCCTGACACAGCAAAGATTTAACGCTGCACCAGACTCCCTCTGGGGGAACCCATAAAACGCCTGCACAGCCAGATCCTCATCAGAAAAAAGGGACAAAATCTTTAATGGGGAAGATGTTTCTGTTCATCCTCACTGGAGACTGAAGCCTTATCTAGGAAGCTGCTCTTTAACTGGAGATATAAATTTAAGGTTTCTATCCAGCATGAAGGGATGCATCCCTCTGGGAGCTGGCTGCTGAAGGCAGGGCTTGGCACCACTGAACACCAGCTCAGTGCAGGCTTAGTCAGGATCCAGGCGCTGGAATAACCCTGCCGGATGCAGGTGGACACCAGCTCCCAGCACACGGCTCAGGCACATCCTACTGCCAGCCTGAGCCTGTGCTTTGCAGTGATCCTGAAGGGGCAGGTGGGCATAGGGTGGATTTCACAGCATCACACAATATCCTCACTTGGAAGGGACCCACCATGGGGGATCATCGAGTCTAGCTCTTCAGTGAATCGCCCACACAGGGATCAATAAAAGCCTTGGTATTATCAGCCCCTGCTCTGCCCAAAGGAAGCCCAGGGTCACACAGTTTCTCCCCCACAGCACTCTAACCCTAAAGCTTTAACCCCTAACCCAGCCCCTTTGCTTCCTGGGCAGCCAAAGGACCCCCTGACAGCCCCACCAGGAGCCCTTCCTCATGACTCAGCTGCACCAGGGTGGCACAGCCAGACCCAGGGGCAGTGCCCAGGCAGATTTCCGGGATCTCTTTGGGATTTCTGCAGAAATGGCAGTTGTGGAAGGTCCCAGTTCCTCAGCAGGTGCCTGAAGCTGCTGCCCCGTGGCCATGTGCTTGCCTGTGGCTCAGACTGCTCAAGGACACCAGGGCTGGGCTTACGTTCCCCCACTGAGTTTTGGGCAGTTGCTGGTGCCAGTTTTAGGTCAGGGCCCTCATTCCCAGAGCAGCTCATGGCTCAGGCCTCAGCTTCCACCACAGGGCAGAGTTTGATCTGTGAACAGTGCGACAGCTCCCAGGGGCAGGAGGGGAAGGTGACACAGCTGAGGACAGAGAACTCTACTGAGGGGACATGGAAGTCTCCCCAAAGCACTGAGGGCATCCAAAGGGCTCACTGCAAGCAGGAAAACTGCAAAGCCTTTCTCTTGGAAAATGTGAGCGATCCCCAGCACCAGTACTCCTCACTTCAGCTCAGAAACCCACGGAATATTCACAGTCATGGACCTGAGGATGGGAACAAAGTCATGAATCACTCCCTGCTCTGGTCTTGGAGTGTTTGCACCATCTCTGGACATGAAGCTTTGCCAGCTGGATCAGCTCTGCACAGATTAGAGGCCCCAGCTACAGGGAAATCCAAAAGGAAACAACTCCCTCCCTCCCTCCCATCTGGGTCAGTGTAGAGCTCCTGGCTCTCTGCACCAGAGGTGGCCCTTTGGATGTCACCTATTCTGCTTTCTCTCTATTTTCTACCCAAACGCCTAAATTGAAATGAATGTTCCCCCTCAGAGGGAATATTTTCACTTCAAAAAGTTCCAAAGGTGTTATTTCAAACATTTCCTGTTTCCCTGCTTTAGAAGGGGGAGATCTGCAGAGATCAGCCCTTCACTGTGGCTGTGTCTGATGCTGGAAACACGGCAGTCCTGCAGGGAGAGACGGATGGATCAGCTACAAACCTCCTGCCTGAATTCCCCAAACTCCCTGTTCCCCTGCCTGAATTCCCCAAACCCCCTGGTCCCCTGCCTGAATTCCCCAAACCCCCTATTCCCTTTCCTGAATTCCCCAACCCCCCTATTCCCTGGCCTGAATGCCCCAAACCCCCTATTCCCTTTCCTGAATTCCCCAAACCCCCTGTTCCCCTGCCTGAATTCCCCAGACCCCCTGTTCCCCTGCCTGAGTTCCCCAAATCTCCCTGTTCCCTTTCCTGAATGCCCCAAACCCCCTGTTCCAGCTCCAGCCTGGAATGGGACATGTGGCAGCGAGGCCAGTCCCAAATGCAGCAGCAGAGCCAAGGAAGGGCTGCAGGACACAGCAGGTGCATAATCAGCTGCACATTTCCCTGGCAGTGATGAAGTGGCTGAAGAGGGGCTGGACCTGGCACACCTGGGACAGCTCAAACCAGGGAACATCATTAAAGCTAAATTACCCAGGCTTTTATTTATTATTTGTGGACAGGAACACACAGAAATAATAAAAAATGCAGCCTTTCAGCCAAAGTGCTTTCTGACCAGAATAATGGGAAGCCCAGTTTGCAGCAGGGCACGGAGAGGGGCAGCACTTGGAGAACCATAGGGATATCTGGCAGCACAGTCCCACAGATTCAGCAAAAACCCCTCATTGTTCCCCTACTCGTCCCTTTTCCCTCCCTCCCCAAACACAAACTGGTTCCATGCACTGCCTTTGAGCCCTCAGATCCACACACTTCATCACCTGTGGCCCTGAAAACCTCTGCAGTTTCCATCCATCATAAACCAGGGACCCTCAAACTTGCTGCCAGCTTCCTAGTCTGCCTGTCAAATATGGACCCAGAAAGTGATGTGAAAACAAACATTAATTCCCAGTACCGACTGGGATATCTCATCACTGAGGAAGGAACAGTTGGAAAAAAAAAAAAAGCGAAAACTCACTAAAAAAGAAGTTCGAGCTATTGAAAACTAAGCTTTACCTCTGAACTCATGAAAATTGTCCAAACTATGACAAAAAGAAGATAGACCGGAGCAGGTGTTTACTCTTGCTAAACAACCATTCCCACACAATGATAGTTTTTATGATTAATTACAAGATGTTTCCTCTGTATAGGAGGTCTTCTTTGTTCAAATATGGATTTTTGGATGTAGGGAGAAGAAATCAACCTTCCTTCCCTCCCCTGCCTGGAGGACACCACAGTCAGGGAGGGTTTTTTAGGAAGATGTCAAACAGGCAGTAAGGGGTGCTGGGGAGGTGCTGCGTGTTGACACCTCCTCACCTGGCCATTTGGGTTTGGGGTGCTGCTCTGGGACAGACTGCCTCATTCCATCCTACCTGGGATGTGGCTGGAAACAACCCTGCAGCTGGAGAGCTCCTGCACCTCACTGAGAGGCTGAGACAGCAGCAGGCTCAGCTGTCCCCATGCCCTGGGTCCTGTTCCCATGGGAATTCCCATGGTTTGCTCCTGCTGGAGCCCATTCCCGAGGGAGGGACAGAGGAAATCCTGGCCAGGAGGTGCCATTTGCTGCCACCCTGCCCTGCCCTGATCCCCACTCTGGTGCATCATGGAATGGCTGCCAGCAGGAATGGCACAGCTGGAGGAGGGGTTGGAAACATCTGGGTTGAAAGATGAAACGAGGGAACGAAGGAAGCAGAAAATTGGATGTATGAGGGTTGCAACAAAGGAACAACGTGACACCACCCTGGATGGATATGGTCCCTTATCAATAATTGATGGCCAAGAACATGGATTTTCTATTATTCTGATGAGACCAGCTCTGTTGCTGATATGTTCCTTGACACCAAAAATTACCCGCGCATTGAAAATTACTAAAATGCTTTTTCCATCCCTTTCAGAGACAGACCCTCTGCATTTTCCTCTCCCCTCATCCCACTGAAGCATCCCAGAGCGGCTGAATTTTCAGTCAAATGTGCACGAAAGACAACCTGGAGAAATCCTTGAGTGTTCCTGGCATGGGGAGGCTCCTCTCCAGCCAGTTCTGAGGGACCTGAGAACTCTTCCAGTGCCATCCCAGCCATGGTAGGGACACCTCCCACTGTCCCAGCTGCTCCCAGCCTATCCTTGGGCGCTGCCGGGGATCCAGGGGCAGCCACAGCTGCTCTGGGAATTCCAGCCCAGCCCCTCCCCACCCTGCCAGGGAACAATTCCCAATTCCCAATCTCCCATCCAGCCCTGCCCTCTGGCAGTGGGAGCCATTCCCTGCTTGGTCACTGGGCTAGTGGAGAAATGGCCATCCCTAAAGACCCAAGGAGGGAGATCACCAGGAATCCTCTACACAAAAAATGCATCAACAGAGCCAGGAACAATAAATTTCTCCTCCAACAGGAGTGGAGGAGCACCAGTGCTCAAGATTCATTTGTGTGACCAGCCTGCATCAAGCCTCCCCCTGGAGGAGCCAGGATGGCCCGGGATGTGCCCTGGGGCTGGGACTGGCCCTGTTCCACCCTGGGATCGAAGGGTGCCCATCCAGAGCTAACGGAGCACCCGGATCTGCCAGGCTCTCGGAGATCCCAGCCACGCATGGCCTGCGTGGAGATAAATCAACGCTGAGGTGGCTTTGCCACCTTCCAAGGGCTCATTTTGTTGGGTTTTCTGTCAAGTGTAACCACTTGAATTTATACAGATTATGCACTCCTGCCAGGTGTTTATTTTATATGATTCTCTTCCCCCCTGCTATACTATGAAAGAAAAATTGGGCAATATTTGCTAACGAGACAAGCGGGATCTTTCCAGGCCCCTTTAACTTACTTGGAATAAAACATATTTTTTAAAAATTGCTGACCCTTTAAACCTCAACTGTTAGCTTATCTTGGGGACATGTTTCTTAGTCAGCAAAAGGCCTTTCCTACAGGAGTTATTTGTAATTCATTAGCACTGGAGTAATGGCCACATTCTTAAATAATTCCTGTGCTTACAAAAGACCATCTGGCACATGTGCTAAGAGCCCTACACTCCTCTGGTGTAAATCAGGAGAGAACCATGGAGTTGAAGGAGTTCTAGAGGCTTTACACCCTCCTGCCAGGCTGGCCCAGAGCTGCTCTCCAAGGCCTCGTGTTCCCAGTTTTACAGGATCAGCTTCTCCACTCCAGCTCATGGCAACAGCTCAGGCTGCACCTGGGGCAGCAGGAATGATCTGGGCCCGGGGCAGTGCAGCTCCTTGGGCTGTATTTATGTATTATTATTATTTATGCATTTATGTATTATCCTGGTTTTGTGTCCCAACAAGCACCAGGTCCTCTGTGCTGAGCCACAACACCTGCCAGGAAATTCCCAGTGTAGGAGGAAGGAAAAGCTCTGACTTTGAAACCGCTCTAACTTGAGTATTAGGTTTTTGCTTAAGCACAGGGACGGATTTACATCAGTTAAAGAAGATTTGCTGGGGTTATATCCCACTTCCCCCTCCCCCCCTTAAAAAAAAGCAAAATGTAGTGAGAGGCAAGAGGGAGATTTGCAGGCCACAGGCAGTGAGGAAACGCAGAGTTCTTGTAATCAACCCAAATTAAAAACATTTCCCACTCACAGATCCTGCCTGCAGAATTTCAAACCTGCTTGGACTTTATAAGGGGCAGCTGCAGGGAGCCAACGGGATGGACCCAAAGCAGCCAGCAGCAGGTCTGGATGTGGGAGCAGCTCCCTCCCCTACCCTGTGATGCCAAACCACCCCAAAAGCCTTCACAGGAACAGATACCTCCAACCCCCCCCCGGCTCCAGCCTCGGGCTCGTTGTTCACCAGCTGCTTTGGGAAGGTAAGAACAGTTATCATGTTCCTGCAGCTTCTCCATTTCCACTGGATGCTCTTTGGAGCTGTGCCCCAGGAAAAGCAAATCTCTGCCGTAGGCAGGGATAACATTTCAGCAAAGCAGTGCGAGATTTCATCAGGCCTTTTGTCTGTAACAAAACCCCAGCGACAGCAAGAGCTCAGTGTCCTGGAAACTCAGCAAGGACAGCACATTATGGCCCCAGCCTTTGGTAGAATCAGGTCCTTTTTACTTTTTTTTACAGGTGTCTGATATCCCAACCCACCATTTGTTTAATCTGTCTCCTCCAGGATCAAAGCACCACCACAGCTTGGGATGATTTGTGTGCTCCCCAAAACACTGACCGGCACACCACCTTTGTTTCACCACCAGTGAAACAAAGGCTTCCAAATAAATCCGTTCCAATGGGGTTTTTGGTCCGAATCCAGCTCTGGAGGAGCTGACCCCGTGCCCAGCTGTGCAAGAGCTGACAGCCCTGCAGAGGCAGCTCAGTGTTCCCAGCAGGGCTTTTTGGAGCTGTTCCTTTCCCTCCCTGTGGTGCAGAGACAGCAGTGCCTGGGGGTTCAGCTCCTGCTGGCCCTCAGCATTCCTGGAGGGCCAGGCTGTTCATCCAGGAGCCATCACCACCCCAGGCTGGCTGAACCCTCCCTGGCTCCCGGCAGTGCTGCAGAACTCCCACCAGCACAGCTTTCAGAACTCCTTTTGGGAAAGCATTTTCCCTTCCAGTCCTGCGCTTACTTGAAATTTTTAAGACCCAGAAGATGTCCAGAACGAACTGGAGCCCCTGCAGACTGTTCTGCACAGCTGAGTGCTGAGCTGGCCTCATCCAGCACTTGTAAAAGCCTTGGGCCTCTCCTGCTGCCCAGATCCAGCCTTGAGCAGCCCCATTTCCAAACCAAGCCTCTGCCATGGCCCCAGGTGAGGGCATCTCCCATGGATGGGCACATCCAGGCAGCCCTTGGGCTCAGGACAAGGCACCTCGAGGTGGGGCAGGACCCTGAGAGGGAATCCGGGGAAGGAAGGCAACAGCAGAGGGAAGGAAGAAGGAGAAAACACAGATGAAACTCTGAATTTCTGCAGCACCAAGTTCAAGTGGATTCTGATCCAAATTAATAATGGTTAATGGCAATTCACATAGCTAAGAGTGGGACCAGGGCCCAGGGAAGGTGAGCAGAAAGCAAAACAAGGGAGTTGAGCAGCAGGAGGAAAACAAAGCCCTGGCAGGCTGTTGTCAGTGGCAATAAAGGCTCCCAGCCCCAGTGATTTATCGAGGCTCTTTCTCTCTCTCTGCTGTCTCCGTGGCGTTTCAAGATGTTGGTATTTGCAGAAAGTGCAGTGCAGCCTCTGGATAAGGGAAAAGAATGAATCCATCACAGCTTCCCCGTCGGCACCTGACAGCTCTGAGCCATAAAACCGGGGCAGGCAGCTTTTCCCGGGAGGCAGCAGGGATGGGGCACTCCAGCCTTGGGGCCATCGAGCCCAGCTTATCAGCAGGGTGCCAGCCCTGCACAGCTCCCTGCCACGGAAATCCAGCTCCATTCTCCTTGCAGCTCCTGTCTGGGCCGCTCCTGCCTCCAGCCCAGGCTCCATCCAGGGCACGGTGCCTGCTCTGCCTCCCCAGCTGGCTCCCGCGTGGGCAGGGCTCTTCTCTCCTACCCAGCCCTGCTCCACACGGATTCCAGGTGTCCACACAAATGCCAGATGTCCAAACAAATCCTAGGTGTCCACACAAATCTCAGATTTCTGCACAAGATCCCTTTGCAGAGAGATCCCTTGGCCATGAGACTGCAAAGTCAAAGGTGCAGAGGCAGCTCTGTGAGAGCAGCAGAAAGGACTCCAGAGGGTCATTCCATCTTTGTCTCCAGTATGAAAACCTGGGATGAAACCCCTGGGTCTGAGTTGCACCCGATGGTTCATTTCATGCTGCTTGTGATGCACCTCCCTGTGTACAAACAGGTCCAACACAGAATCGCACCAAAAGGCCTCTTACAATTGTCCTCCCGTAATTAAGAGCCTTTTACAGTAATAATGTGAACCAAAATAGGCACCAGCAAACTGTTCTGGTTTTATGGCCTGTTCAGCTCTGTTTCTGGTCTTCTCTAAGGTTCTGTGGTTTGTTGGAGCATTCCTTTGTTCCCCTACAGAACTGGCACTCGTACTTCCCCCTGCATGTGGAATTCCAGTGTGCCCAGTGGGGCTGGCAGGGTTGGAAAGGAACACAAAGCCCCACGTAAGAGATATGCACATTTGCCAGCTTTATCCCTGCAGCTCCCCTGCTCCTCGCTTCCCTGTATTTCATACAAACATTTCAGAATGACAGACAGTTAAAAAAGGAAACTGCAGATGGAAGTGTGAAATTTTGCACTTTGGGGCTGTAATGAATCTTGCCTGGCTTCCCACTCCTTGCAATATCCTTGCTGGAAAGTGCAAAGACCTTAATTTTCCCTGCACACAACTTAAAATGTCTCAGCTCCTGGTTGAAATGTCAGGGCTCCATCATGTCCCTAATCCAGAACAAAACCTGAGGGCGGCCAATGCATCTCTGCTGTGCTGGGAAGGGCTGGGCTGCCCAGGCAGCTCCTGATCCTGGCAGTGCCCGGCAGAGAGCAGGACCAGCCCTGGAGAGATGGCTCAGCTCAGAGCCCCTGAGCCAGCCCAAAGGCAGTGCTGACCTCTGAGACAGGGACAGGGACAGGGATGGGGACAGGGACAGGGACAGGAGCAGGGATGGGGACAGGGACGGGGAAAGGGGCAGGGATGGAGACAGGGATAGGGACACATGGACAGGGACAGGGACAGGGACAGGGACACATGGACAGGGACAGGGACAGGGACAGGGACAGGGATGGGGACAGGGACAGGGACAGGGACAGGAGCAGGGATGGGGACAGGGACGGGGAAAGGGGCAGGGATGGGGACAGGGACAGGGACAGGGACACATGGACAGGGACAGGGACAGGGACAGGGACAGGGACAGGGACACATGGACAGGGACAGGGACAGGGACAGGGATGGGGACAGGGACAGGGACAGGGACAGGAGCAGGGATGGGGACAGGGACGGGGACAGGGCCACAGGGACAGGGGCAGGGACAGGGACACAGGGACAGGGACAGGGACAAGGACAGGAGCAGGGATGGGGACAGGGATGGGGACAGGGACAGGGAAAGGAGCAGGGATGGGGACAGGGACAGGGACACAGGGACAGGGACAGGGACAGGGACAGGGACACAGGGACAGGGACGGGGACGGGGCAGGGACAGGGACAGGGACAGGGACAGGGACAGGGACAGGGACAAGGACAGGGACGGGGACAGGGACACAGGGACAGGGATGGGGACGGGGACAGGGACACAGGGACAGGGATGGGGACAGGGACAGGGACAGCACCAGGGCACGGCTGGAGCTGGGCCAGGTCAGGGCAGGCTGGAGCTCAGGGAAAGGTTCTTCCCCCAGAGGTGCTGGCACTGCCCAGGCTGCCCAGGGAATGGGCACGGCCCCGAGGCTGCCAGAGCCCCAGGGATGCCCAGGGGTATTTGTTGGGGGGTCTGTTGGACTGGGTGATCCTGGTGGGTCCCTTCCAGCTCAGGACATTGTGGGATTCTAAGTGAACACAACCTCCTGTTTTGGAGGAACACCCCACATTCTGCTGAGAAGGGGGAAAAAATATAATAATGCAGCATTTTTGTGACGAGGTTTCCACAGTGCTGATTTTTCATTGTGCCCTAATGAGCCACATCCTGGATCAGGCAGTCTGGGCACGCAGAGGTGCAGCTGCACAGCCCCACAACCCAGCCTGTGCCAGAGGTGCACACTGAGCTCAGCTTTGGGTTCACCAGGGTGAATGGATGGCTCCTCTTCCCTCTGCTGCTGCCAGGGAGTTTTAGTTTTTTTCCAAGCTTGTCCTTGCAGGGATGGAAACATCCTGGCACACAAGCTCTGGCTCCTCCCTGCTGTCACACCAAACCCAAACAATCGGAATCCCAAAACCTCACATCACAAAGCACAAAAGCAAACCATCAAACCCCAAAAATCCCGCACCACCAAACCAAATCAATCACGCAATCCCAAACAAAGAAGAGCCTTGATCAAGGCGTCCAGAAGTCCTGAGAAATATGGGATCCAGCCCCAGCTCTGCTCATCCAGGCAGAGCTTGGGACAGGCCTATGCAGAACAAATGGGAATGTGAGTGTCAGCACTCTGGACTAGTTCCGGTCTTTAAGAAGGTGAGAGACAAGATCTTCCCGAAGGAGAAAAATAAATCAAAGTGAAAATAAGGCTTTTGTTTCCCAACCTTTGCTTTGCATCCACACATTTTATACTGACACTGTTCTGCACACCAGAGCGTGACCCCAGTCCTGTGTGAAATCACCTTTTAGTCCTGAGAGCATCCACAGGGCCACATTCCTCCCCAGGTCTGTAATCAGCCTGTTCCAAAGCTTGCAGCAGCTTTTACAGGTATTTACAGTACGTGCAATTCAGATGTCACTGGATTATTAACCTTGGCTGGGGAACCCTAAATGTCTGCATTAGCACAGATGAGTTTGTTTCCTCCCCTTCAGTGTAAACAAGAGAGCAGGAGCAGGGGAGATCAGGCAGTGCTCTGCTACTACCCTGCAACCAGAAAAGCCAAGGAAGGGAAGGGTTGGCAGCAGGAACGTTGCTATTCCCAGGGGTTGGAATATAGGAGCTCCAGCCCCAAAGTGCTGAGAGCTGTTCTGGAAGAACCCTGGGAGAACAAGACTCTGCTTTCTACAGGGGAAATTCAGATTGAAGTCGGGCGCAAACTCTGGAGCAGCCTGGACGGTCCCCAGGCACCACCTCCTGCTGCTTCTCGAACCCCACAGCTCCAGGGGTGATCCCAACCCTCCCTCATTCATTTTGGGATCTTGGGAAAGCAGCCCCTGCTCTGCCTCCCTCCATCGCCTGTCAGACAGGAGGCTGGGCTGTGCTGGGACACGATGGGACACGATGCTGAGCTGGTGACAAATCTCTGCTGCTCCGTAGGCAGTGGGGCTGTGACACGGGGCTGGCACCCCGGGAATGGCACAGACCATCCCCTGGACTGTGACACGGAGCTGGCACCCCGGGAATGGCACAGACCATCCCCTGGGCTGGGACATGGAGCTGGCACCCCGGGAATGGCACAGACCATCCCCTGGGCTGGGACATGGAGCTGGCACCCCGGGAATGGCACAGACCATGCCCACTGGTTACCGTGTCCCTGCAGCAGCCTGGCCAGGGCCAGCTGGGCTCCCCCAGCACAGAAGGATTTCATGTTCCCTTGCCATGGCCATGGGTTCCCATGGAAGAGGCCCCAGACAGATTCCTGGAGGAGCTCACACCCCTGGAAATTCAGAGCCATGCTGTGCCATCACAGGAAGACGCCCTTGTCTCTGATCCCGCTCAGATTGCTGCTTTCACAATGACATGGAAGGACTGGGGAAGTGGAAAGCTGCTCTGAGTGAAACCTCCCCAAGGGTTCCAGCTCTGCATGGGCTCCTCTGTTTATTTTTGGGTTGTTTTGCAGAGCTAACCCAAATACACAGGCCTGTACTGGCACTGCTGCTCCATGGCTTTCCAGACAGTAATCCATCTTATCCCAGCGAGGAGCAGCAGGAAGAGCTCCTGTCACTACCAAGAAAGACAAAATAAAATCAGCTGAAAATTTTCTCTGACTCTCAGGAAACTCAGTTCAGCTCCAAACATGGTGAACAAAATGCCACCAGTGATTTTCCCTTTGTAATTAGGTTTGCAAAGGTTGACTGACAAGGAATTAAAACAGGGAAGCATTTAAAATATCAGTGAGTTCTGGCATCCTAAGTAATGTGACATTTATATGATAATTTGGCAATTAAATATGCAAGCAAGGATGCTTTTTCTTTTCAAATGTGAAGGTACAACACTTCCACAAAAGCCCTTCCAGCATTTTACAGGTTCAACTTCTTGCTCCAATGGAAAAATATTATTTTCAATGTGTGGGAGGGGACACTTGCAGCAGAACAGAGCCAGCAGTGCATCCCCCAAAGCACCCATGGGGACCTAGGATCACTCATGGACAGGGGCAGGTTCTGTTCTCACCTGGGGGATCACTCCTGGCTCAAACCCAAGGTGCTGCAGAAATAAAATCTCTCTCCAAGTTGCACAAATGAGGCTGAAACAGCTGGGACTGTTCAGCCTGGAGAAGAGAAGGTTGTGTGGAGACCTCAGAGTCCCTACCAGGATCTGAAGGGGCTCCAGGGAAGCCAGAGAGGGACTGTTCATCAGGAACTGTAGTGACAGGATGAGGAGGAATGGGGTCAAACTAAAAATGGGGAAATTTAGGTGAGATATTGGGAAGGAATTGTTCCCTGGGAGGGTGGGGAGGGGCTGGGCTGGAATTCCCAGAGCAGCTGTGGCTGCCCCTGGATCCCTGGCAGTGCCCAAGGCCAGGCTGCACACTGGGGCTGGGAGCACTGGGACAGTGGTAGGGGTCCCAGCCATGGCAGGGGAGGGAATGAGATGATCTTTAAGGTCCCTCCCCACCCAAAGCATTCCTTGATTCTGTGGCTGGACAAGACCCTCGGAATGAGGAATTCAGCCTGTGCTGAACCCCCCTCCCCACCCATCACATCCTTCCCAAGCATTTCAGCAGCTCTCTTCCTGACCTGATGAATAATTTGGAGGGCCTCAGCCATTATTAAATAATAAAAAATTCTTTTCCTTGCAGAAATAATTGAAGCATCAGAGCTGAGAAATTGAGGTCGCCCTGAGCTCTGCCTCATCCTCTGCTCCCACCAGACCCTGCTTGGCTCCAGGGAAGGGGGGAGCTGGAGCACAGGCCCTCCCCGAGGGGCTGCTGACAAGGGCAGGGACATGCCAGAGCTGGCACTAGACAAGGGCAGGGACATGCCAGAGCTGGCACTAGACAAGGGCAGGGACATGCCAGAGCTGGCAGTGGGGCTGTGGTGGCCAAGCCTGTCTCAGGAGAGGCTCAAGTGTCACTGGGGTTCATGGTGGTCCTGCCTGCATCGCCCAGCTGGGAGTGGGCTGCAGCCAGCTCTGCACAGCCACCAGCCCCTCCCTGAAGGAGGAGGACACAGCCCCTCCTGGTGCAGGGTGAGCAGGCTCTGCTGCCAGGGACTCCTCAAAATCACTGACTGCTACAAAACTTCTTCCTCATGAATGGAAAGCTCCCTCCTCTCCAAAGGCAAAAGTTCTGCTTCGAAACCTCACTGTTAACCTGGGGCTTGGTCTTGGCAGCACTGAGAGGTCTGGAGAACCTTGAACTCAAAAGTGCAACACATCCAGGGAAACCCTGCTGCCTCCAGGCATCCCTGGTCCTGTGGCTCCTCTCTGTTGCTGTGCCCTCAGGCACTGCACAAGGGTTGGCTCCAGATGGAACCCCCTGGATGAAGAGCTGTGCCTGAAATGTGTCCTGTCATCTCCACACTTGTTATCCACAGGAGGAAAAGCCAACAGGAAAATCCCAGCAAAACAATTCCCCTTTAACCCAGCAATGTTCCCCTGCCCCTGCTTTTCCTCCTGATTTTCCTCCAAACCAGAAGGGAAACAACAAAGGTGTCACAGTTTTCTGTCTTCACACTCCTATGCTGATAAATAAAATCAGCCTTGACCAGTACATGATGAATAATGGCTCCTCCCAGGAGGAAATATCCTATTCATGGAGAAGGCAGCCAGGATGAAAGTGATGTGGGTTTAGAGCAGCTCCACAAACACAGTTAAATGTGGAATGAGATCCTTTCTGCAGGGTTTTCATGGTGCCAGCAGAAAGAGCTTCGGGTGACAGTGAAAGGAGCAGCAGCCTGCCCAGTATGGGACTGGGAGTGCAAACATTCACCGGAGGAAGGATTCGGTCATGCAGCACCCGAAATGTGAGAAATGTGAGAAATGCCAGGCCTCCAGGTTAGAGACCTCAGAGTGAAATCAGCTGTCCAGAACCCTGCAATCAAATAACCATGAAGACATTTGGAAAGACTTTCCCCTCCCTGGGGACCTCCTGTACTAATTAGGACAATTAACACTGCTTCAGGAACACCAATGGATTTGCTGAGCACCTGGAAGTGTTCATCTGCTCACAAACACCTCGGGCCCAGGAGAAGAACCAGGGGAGAGCTGCCCCAGCCCGGGCTGGGCATCCTGCAGAAGGCAAAGCTCTGCTCCTTCCATCCCCTGGAGTAGTGGGGTGAGGAACGAGGCCTTTGAAAGCCCCGAGACCCTTCCTGGGGGTGTCACTGGGCTGGACAGGCTGTGCCTGGGGAGCTTGGCAGGGAGAAAAGAGGGGCCCATACCATGGATTTCTATTCCATCAGATAAAAGCCTGAATCCCAAATTCTGTACTCTGTTACCTTTGAAAAGTGTATGTGCAGAAACCTGAGAGCTCTCAGGTTTTATTTGCCAGATGTCCATCCAGACATTTTTAAATTAGACCTAATTTGTGGTCGTGAGCTCCCCACTGCACAGGGGGAGTTCAGAAGTCTCAGTACAGAGAGCTCCGAGAGCCCTCCTTGGCCAACTCTTCAAAGGCTGAGCAGGTACATTTGTTAATTCTAAAAAGGATAATCCATATTTACAAGTAAAGCCCAAACTGAAGGTCTGAGCTGTTCTCGAACTCTCCCCAAACGTCATTTCTACAGCAGAATAGTTTTGTTTACATGAGGTTTTGTTCCAGCTAATGTGACCTTGTGGATAAAGCAGAGAGAAAAATAGGAGAAAAAAAGGTGTACATGCATGGGGAAAGGATCTTCCTCCCCTCATGGAAAAAGCAAAACAAAAGCAGAATTGTTCTGGGGCTTGTTTGAACTTTGTCTGAAAATTGATTTCAGCTCTGAGCAGCCTGAGCTCTCCCCGTTCCTCAGCTCCACCTGCCAACAGGCAGCACTTTTGTCTCTGTTGATAAGGGACTTTTTAATTATTGCCATTATCATTTGAAAATTGGGTTCCTGCCACAAACAATTGAAATTAGATTCGGTGTTGCTTTTAATCTTTGGAAATGTCTTTTTATCGGGGGTTTCATTTCCTATCAGCAATAAAATGTGTGGATGTCTGCACACACGTGCTGGGTTTGAGGGCAGAGTGGAAGATCTGAGCACTCCCAAAATGTGAGTGTGTTACACAGGTGTGTTACACAGGTGTGTTACACAGGTGTGTTACTCAGGTGTGTTACACAGGTGTGTTACACAGGTGTGTTACACAGGTGTGTTACTCAGGTGTGTTACACAGGTGTGTTACACAGGCTGCACACAGGTGTGTTACACAGGCTGCACACAGGTGTGTTACACAGGTGTGTTACTCAGGTGTGTTACACAGGTGTGTTACACAGGCTGCACACAGGTGTGTTACACAGGCTGCACACAGGTGTGTCACACAGGTGTGTTATACAGGCTGCACACAGGTGTGTCACACAGGTGTGTTACACAGGTGTGTTATACAGGCTGCACACAGGTGTGTTACACAGGTGTGTTACACAGGTGTGTTACACAGGTGTGTCACACAGGTGTGTTACTCAGGTGTTTCACTCAGGCTGGGCAGGTTTTACAGCACAAAGGACTCCTTGATCTGCCCCTTCCATCTCTCCTGCTCCATGGCCCTGTCCTTGGCGCTGTAATGTCTGCCCAGTCTCCTGTTCCAGCCTGCAGGTCTGTTCGGCCCAGCTCACCCTGGGCCGGGTTTGCAGGGCTGACTCCTGAGCCAGGCCTCCCGATCTGCACTGAGCAGCTTGGAGGGGACACACTCTGGTGAAGGAGGTTGGAAAAGGTTTTTGATCCCAGGAGGAGCAGCTTTTGGTCCTTTTCTTCTGGCAGATCCTGAGATCTTTTTATAGGAACAGGACTGAGCCCTCATGAACCCGTGTGACCCAGATGGCTGTGCTGGATATACATTTATACATCTCTCATCTCTCTCTCACCCACCCAGCAATAGGTGAGACCCAGCTGCCTGAGCTGCACAGCCCCAGTGACCTTGGCAGGAAGGTGGGGACAGCAGGCACGAGGCCACTGCCACCTCCCTCATCACAGTCCTTCTTTCCATGTCGTTTCCAGCCGAAAGCCAGCACTGCTGGCAGCTTTCAGTGGCCAGGAGATGGGATCTGGCCCCAGCTCTCCAGGCCACTCTAAATCCACCACAGCTTGTTTTGTTTGGGCAGAAACTCAGCTGGCAGCTCTGCCCAGGGCAGGCAAAGCCTCCCCTCTCCCATGCACCAGGAAAACAGCTCCAAGTACTAATTTTTTCTTTTGTTTTTTTTCCCTCTCCACCTGCCCACATTGCTGTGGGCTGTCCCACCAACCCAGCTGCCCACAGCCATCCCCCAGAGCTGGCTGTGTTCCCCACCGTGCCCAGCATTTCCTGCAGAGGGACACAGGGACACAGGGACACAGCAGCTCCAGGGCAGGAGCAGCTCTGAAGGATTCTCCTCTGTGGGGTGGAGACCTGCAGGACACAGAGCTAGCTCAGAGCTTGCAAAAGGTTTCTGCCCCCAGCTGAGGGTGGGTCCAGGGCATGACTCTTCCTGAGCACACCTGGGCTCCCATCTCTGGGCCAAGGGAGTGGAAACTGCAGATCAGGGAATTCCAAAATAGTTTGGGGTGGAAGGGACATTAAAGATCATCAAATTCCAAGCCCCTGCCCTAGCAGGGACACCTTCCACTATCCCAGGCTGCTCCAAGCCCTGTCCAGCCTTGCCTGGGATACTTCCAAGGATCCAGGGGCAGCCACAGCTGCTCTGGGCAGCCTGTGCCAGGGCCTCATCCTCACAGGGAGGAATTCTTTCCAGATATCTGATCTGAACCTGCCCAGAGAGGTGCAGAGACCAAATCCCACAGGCAGAACCACAGCCTGCCCAGCAGGCTGAGATACAGCAATGAGCCTGGTTCTAAAATATCTGGAATACCTTTAATGGACTTAAAGCCATTCCTTTTGTTAAGGGGAGGTGACAGGGAGACTTTGCTGCTATTTCTGAGCCTCTTCACCAACCCACCCTCCTATTTTAGGTAGGATGGCACAGAAAAGCCTTCTAGGATGAGAGCAAAGAGCCTTAAAAGATAAGAAATGAGCTCTGTAACAGTAGTCCTTCATACGTTCACCTGTGCTCAGCTTTATAGGAACTGTTTAAATCAAAGGAATAATCAAGGAGAAACCTGAAAAATAAAATTGTAGGTGTGCTGGATTTGGGGTTTTTTTGTTGTTCTTGTACTTTTTTTATTATTATTTAAATAAGAAAAGAAACTGAAGAGTTTTATTTGTTATAGTCCATATTATGAATTTCATTCAAAGCAACCCCTCACTCATAGAAGTGGTGCAATAAACCCTCTGGTTTAATCTGCCTGCTCGGGAAGGGAAATAATCAGATCCTGCCTTTTGCATAGGCAGAGTTTTAATTACCTCTGCAGCTCGCCTGGGCCCATCTGAGCAGCTTTTCGAAAGCAATCTATTAGCAAACAATAACCCTGCAGCTCCCTGCCTGCTGCTCAGCAGATGCTATCGCTGCCTGGAGCAGGGAGCCAGCCCCAAACCCTGCTCCTGAGGGGGAGAGGGGCTGCCAGCAGGATGGGGCAGCAGGACAAGCACAGCCCCAAGGGCTGAGTCCCACACGGAGCATTTGGGGCAGAAGATGAATTCCCACAGGAGGAGGCTGTGGGCAGTTCCAGGATGGCTAAGCTCATTAGTTGAGCACTGGGATAATGAAGCCGTGAGTCCTTGTCCTCTACTGCTGGGGATGAGGCTCATATTTGGGTGCCAGACCCTCTTCCCCTATAGAGAAGGGCCAGGCGGGTTTTAGCCCTGCCCAGGAAAGGCCACTGGAGCCCCGGGCTGGCTGTGACACCCTGAGTGGCCACACCTGCAAACCGCCACTGAGGTGTCCAAGCATGGCCCAGCTGCCAGTGCAAAGTCAGAACAGCCTGGAAAGGAGTCCTGCCCCTCACTGAGGAAAAGGGACACCTGTACGACCTCACAGGTCATTCTGAGCCTCCATTTCTTCAGGCTGAACAATCCCAGTTCCCCGAGCTGCTCCTCACTTTTGGACTCTCCCTGTAACATTTCTTCCCACTGAGCTGCTGCTCTGGAAGGATTCAAACCCAGCTTTTTTCCCCCAGCAAAGAGGAAACCTTTCCATCATCAGCCTTCCCTGGTGGCTGCACACCTGCCCCAGAGTTGTTGCTGTCACATGCATCACTTCAGCTGCAGAGACCCTCAAATGAAGTTCCCTCACTGCACCATTACCCTCCTGATAGAGCTGCTGTTCCCAGCCAAGCTCCACTGAACCTCTCCCAGGCCGTGTTTCCTGATCTCCAAACACCTGGGCTCCTCCTGCAAAGCAGCTCAGACAGCACCAGGAGGAAATATTCCCCACGCCTTTCTCCACTCCCATCTTTCTTATCTGGAAATTAAAAGCCCAGGAATGGCCTCCAGGCCTCCTGGATCCTCATCTCCTGCACCACCAGCTGCCTCTGCCTCTGTGCAGGGCGGTCTGGAGCCCAGCAGGGCTTTGCTGGGCTCGGCACAGATAGAGCAGGATGGCTCCTGGCCCGGGCTGGGCTGCTCCTGGTGCTCCTGCCCTGGGAAGGATGGGATGCAGAGCTCATCATTCCCAGCTCTGCAGCAGGAACAACCAACAGGACTGCTTGGCTGCCTCCCTGGCCATGGAAATGCTCAAAATGTTTGCAAAACTAGGGCTGCACCCTGCGGGCTGGTGGTGATCCCTGGACTGTGCCTTGTCTGGGAATGCTGGGAGAAGCAGGAGATACTGGGGGGTGTGGCTGCTTCATCTCAGAAAAACCAGACCTAGGAGGTCCTTTTTGATGAAAAGAAAAAGAGCATTCCCCCATGACAGCGACTTTAACACCTCTCACCTCCAGGATCCAACAGTCCCCTCTCAAATGAGCAACCAGCCAACAAATCCCTGTCTTTTAGCATCTGCAATGGCCCTGTGCTCCTGATCAGTGATTAAATGTGGGAAGCCAGGCTGCATTGAGGGCTCTTCTTTTGGAATTGGAGAACTGAAGGATCAAAGCAGAAAACAAAGCAGGGAAACAAAAGGGAAGGAGCAGCTGGATCCATCCCAAGCAGGAGCTGTGGGGGTGTCAAGGATCTCCATCCGGAGGTGCTGTGAGGACCGTGGTGACAGGTGACAGGCTCAGGGACGTGTTGGCTGTCACCCACAGGCAGTCTGTGGGTGTCTGCCACCCTGCTGCTACTCAGGCTGGCAGAGCTGGGCTCCTCCTGCTTTCCATGGCCTGCACAAACCCATCCCTGGATGCAGGGACAGAGCCAGCAGCACTCGGAGGTGCCTGGAGCAGCAGCATCCTCCCCTCAGCTTTGCTCCTGCTCCCTTTGCTCCCAAAGAGCCAAACTTTGAGCTGAGGCAAAGGCACTGAAAGGCTTTGCTGGATTCCCAGCACAGGAAAAGCTCCAGCCCCTCTCTGGCAGGTCTGTGGCCCTGGAGGAGCAGAGCCAGGACTGAGGAACATGGGAGGAGAGAGGAGGCCTGGGCAGGTGTTAATGAGAAAGTGATTTGTCTCTCCAGGATGTCCTTGTGCTTCCCAGGAAAGTCACTGAGCAGAAATTCTGAATATTTAATACAACTTCTTAATTAAGAAAATGGTAAAAAACCTGAGGGATGCCTTCCCCTCCTGCAAGGTCAGGGACAGGACTTTAAATACAGGATAATCACTGTAGGAAGAGGGGGGCAGCTGGTGGAGAGGGGTGGTCTCACAGTTTGGACCAGAGAAGGCCTCTTCAGCACACTCTGCTGCTGGCACACAACCTTTGCTCTATGGACTGAAAGTTTTCAGGACATTATAAATGTTTTTCCCCTGTCCTGCCCTGCAAAAGCTGAATTTCTAAAATAAGGCTCAAATAATGAAGACTCTGACAAAGTAATTAAAAAAAAAAAAAAAAGCCCTGTCTGATTTCACAGAAACATTTCAGTTTAGTAATTTCCAAAGGTTTAATTTCCATTTCAGTCTTTCTTTCTTTTTGTCCTGTAGCTGAACTTCTATTTCAAAGCAAAGACCAAATTCGAACGAAAATAGAATACTTCCATTTCTGGGAGTCATGGTGACCTGTGGATGATTCTGAAAACTTTTCTCTATTTTCCCCCAAATGTAAAATCTACTGAAATTGGTCCTTTCCTATGAAATATGCTGGCTTTAATGAATCAACATGTTATGGTGAGAATTTTTTTTGGCAAATGACTCCCAGGCACACTCATTTCTCCATTAACATCCTGCTCGGCGCAGCTTGGGACTGGCTCGGATTTCAGAGATGCTTTCCCCATTCCCATTCTCTTGTGTCTCCTGTGGATTTTCTCCTGGCCTGAGGAGGGGGTGAGGCAGGGAGTGGGAGCTGTCAGCTCCATGCCCACCTGCAGCCTGACAGTGGATCGGTGCCTGCAGCCCCTGTCCCGGTGAGCCCGGCTGTTATTTCTGTAGTTTTCCCCCTCTCCACGCAGCCCCCAAAAAATCCGACCAGCTCAGAGATATGGGGCTGTGAGGGGAGGAATACCAGGAGAGGGATAAATATTCAAAAGAGGCTCTTACCCCAGGGTAGGTTGGCACAGCTCTCTTTATTCTGTGGTGTCCATGGAGAGCGGGGCAGAAGAGAGAGAACACAGGAAGTTTCAGGGGTCTATATAGGTTTTGGACAGGGTGGGCTTTCCTGGCTCCCCGCCAACCCCGTTGGGGCAGGAAGGAGGATCCAGGGGTTATCTTGATCAGAGCCACAGAGGCCCGGGGGAAGGGGGGCAAAAGGGGTGTCCATGAGCTCACCATAACACCCGGCCTTTGGCGCTCGCCTGCCATGGCATCACCGCCTCGCCTGCCAGGTGGCACTTCCCACGCGGCCAAACGCTCCTGCCGGGAGTGCCACCACTCTGTGTTCTCCCTTCCCCCTTTCCCCACGTCTGCTCGGGCCAAAAATACTGCAGGCACAGGAAACCAGGCTGCAAAGCCCCCGGGAGTGAAGTGGTGCCTCAAATAAACAACCCGTGCCTGCACGCGGGGCTCGTCTGAGCCAGCAGGAGTGCAGAGAAAGGGGTAAAAGTCCACGCTTGGGTCAACCTGCTGTTGAAAAGTGAACTGAGGGGATCAGAGGGGCTTGGAGAGAGACTTTGGCCAAGGGATGGGGAGACAGGGCGCAGGGCATGAATTCCCACTGCCAGGATGTCCTTCCTGCTCCAAGGTCCGAGCAGACACAGCAGGAAGTGCCAGTGCCAGGTGAGGGGGCACCAGCTGCTCCAGCAGCTCCTCCAAGGCAGCACCTCCTGGAAAAGGGCCTTTCCTTGCCCAGAGCTGCTCCTGCCAGGATAGCAGCACCGTGTGCATGGCTGTGCTGCCTTTGGATGTCATTCATGGACTCAGCAAAGCCATTTCCCCCGAGATTTGGATCCGAGTGCCCGATGATGAGCAAACAGGAGGAGACTCCTTAAGTCCTCAATTACATTTCCTTTCTCCTCTTCAATTCCAGCCCAGACAAGAGGTGATAATACTGAATCTTTCAAATATTTGATATACAAAGAGAGTAGCTTGTTAAAACGAGACCAATTAATGCATTTTTAATCCACATTTAAACACATGCAAAGATCCTGAATACTAATGCTGTCATTTGCATTCTGGGTGGGGAGCCATGGAGCATGAGCCTGCATATCTTGCCATCCTTCCACCTTTCCATAATTCTACCTTTCCACCTTTCCAACTTTCCACCTTTCCATCTGTCCCCATTTCCATCCCTGCTTTGCTGCCTCATCTGGATGAGGCAAGGTCGGCTCAGCACTGCTGCTTTAACAAAAAGCTGCACCGAGTCTCCCTCCTGGTGATGTTTTCCCAGCTGCTGCTCAGGTTGTTTGGGGTTTTTTCCCCCTCCTTATTCTTCTGCCTTTTATTCCTAAAGCTCAAGGACATTTTGAATCCTCTGGCTGTGCCACTGATGGAGAAAACAACCACACAAAAGTGTTTGAACCAAGGAATCCTGGAAAGGATGGGACTGGGAGGGACCTTTAAGCTTATCTCATCCCACCCCTGCCATGGCAGGGATACCTCCCACTGTCCCAGGCTGCTCCAGCCTGGCCTTGGGCACTGCCAGGGATCCAGGAGCAACCACAGCTTCTCAGAGAATTCCATTCCAACCCCTCCCAGGGAACATTTCCTTCCCAGTGTCCCATCCATCCCTGCCCTCTGGCAGTGGGAAGCCATCAGGAATCCTCCTGTGGCCATGTGAGGTTCTTACAGAAGTTTTACATCACCAGTGCTTTGATTACTTGTGCAAGTCTGAGTTAAAGCCTGAATTAAGAAATAGTCTGAGTCTACTAAACCTGAGCTTCCCCCTGATGAGCAGAGGCGTCCCAGCAGGGCTGTCAGTCCTAGGCTGAAGTTTGCTCATTAGGAAATTCCGGAACATCCAGCCCTGCACTGGATCTGCTCAGAGGACAGGGCTGGCAATCAGCATAAAACCCCGCTGCCCTGGAATTTGCATGTTGATGGATTTCCCTGAGCCACAGGAACACACTCCAGATAATCTTTGCTTCCTAGGAGGCAGGGGGAAAAAAACCCCTTGAAATGCACAAGCTCAGAGCCCACTGCCAGCCTGGTGGGAGTGCTGCTGTGTCGGTCATTCCTGTGCTGGGCCAGGTCTCTGCTGCTTTCAGCAGGGGTTTGGGGCTGGTTTGGGGCTCTCCTCCTGTGGGGCTGGGGCTTGGCCAGGTGTGGGGGCTGATAACCCTCCCCTATCCCCGCCGGGATCTCTGAGCCCATTGCTGACTGCAGCTCCTGAGAACGGAGCCGCTTCTCCCGGCAGCTCCGGCAAAGCTCAGCCTGGACGGGATTGAAGTCACCCAGGTTTGGTACCTTTGCAGAGATTGATTTTCAGCTGCAGGCTGGAATATTTCCAGGCACACTTGATGTAAAATTCACTCTAAAACCCACACGGGAATCCAGGCTCACATAAATGCTGCAAACTTTTTGCTGCCTCTGAAGCTGGAGGCATTGTTTCATTTCCAAACCAAGAAACAGCTGGGGTTTGCATTTTCTCCCCATTTTATCTATTTACAAACTCTCTTTTGTCCCACCGTCCAAGCCCCCCAGACAGCCCTTGTGAGACTAGACGGTCTGTAAAATCCATCCTGCAGGTCAGAATTGCAGCACAAACTCACAGATTTCAACTTTTCTGGGAATAGCAGAGATTTCAGGGCTGCATTTCTGAGTCAAAGGTTCGCAGGGATGTGGTTAGCAGGGAACAGCGTGAGATGGAGGTTGTGCACAGATTGGATCAGCCCTGCTGCAGCCTGGAGACCCCAGAGGACACCACCCATCCCCTGGAAATATTCACCTGTCTCCCAAAAATGCTAAAAAATTCACCAATGGGAATAGTGGGCGAAGGCAAGTGAAGATTTTTTATTTATTTGGGATTTTACTAAACGTACCAGACTGCAGTGGAAGTTGAAAGCATTTTCAAGCCTGGGTGTTAATCCTGAGTGTGCTGGAACATGGAGAAGACACTCAGGGCCTCAGAAAATGAGGATGTGTCTTGGAATGGGTGTAATCCCCACAGGAGATGGAATGATAATAACAAACACTGCTTTGAAACCCCATCAATAATAGGAGATGTGCACCTGAACTCCTGGACTCATCTCATACGCACTGCAAATGAAAGGAATCTTAAGTCAAAAAAACCCCTAAAATATAAATGTGTGAGAGCAGGTGGGGAAGCACAAATTACAAACCAAGGGAATAAATTACCTGGGTTCCCTTAGAGCACCCTTGAAGGTTTTGGCCATTGTCAGCACCTTGTCCCACTCATCACAGCAATGGGGACTTGTTATTTGTCACCCCTGTGCCAAGGATGGCAGTGCTGGGGCAGGAGCCAGGCTGATCCAGGAGGATCCCTGCTGGGACTGGGGGACTGGGCTCCCAAACAAAGCTGGGAGTGCAGCAAATCCCTGCTCCAGCTGCCACACACTGCATTCCCTGCTGGCAACACCTCAGCTGGAGAGATCCCTGCAGGACTCCTCCCCTGGGAGGTTTCTGGGGGTGATGAGTGGTGGCCAAGGGGGGACAGGAGCCACAGACTCCCCTCTTGTCCCAGGAGGCAGAGCCTGGATCCTCCACCCCCGGGTCTCTCCTCTGTCTGGCTCTGATTGACACCATTCCCCACATCCCAGGGGATTTCTCTGGGGATTTTTATTTTCCAGAGAGCCTTTGGAGCACAAATTCAAATCAGTCATCAATTTCCCACTGAGTTCCAACCAGCTCTTTCCCCATTTTAAATGATTTTTAAATGCATGCGATGCACTCCATCTTCCAGCTGAAATAAGTTCTGTATTATACTGTGGCCTTGAATTCCTCTCACCCCTCGCTCCCTGCTCACTTCAGATAATTCAGTGGGAATTTATTTGAGGAGAGGTGGTGGGTCAAAAATGAAGTAAAACGCTGACAGCAGGAGTTCCTTCCCATTCTCTGCTCAGGGAAAGGCAGGGAGCCAGCTTTTGGGAGCTCAGGGATGGCCATCATAAAAACTGTTGGAAAACACCTCAACAGAGGGGTGTTTTCCCTTCTTTTCCCATGAGAAGAGACTTCCTTTTGATTAAATGATATTTGATATGATATGTGTCTCTCCTCACCTTGCTGGGAAAACTCAGAGAAGGCGCAGGCAGGGCCTGCCCGAGGCACTGCCAGGAAAAGCCTGGTGGGAAGCACAGCTGGGCTCTGGGAATCCCTGAGCTGCGGGAAGGGAGGGAGGGAGGGAGCTCCCGGGAAGCTGCTCCGGCTGGGGCTGAGGAGAAGAGCAGCCTCTGCACCCAGGGAGGCTCTGCTGGAGGAAGGAGGTGCAAGCTGAGATTCTAGGTCTGTTCCTGCTGGAGTTCCCTTACTCCAGAAAATGCAGGATGAGCAGCTTCTGCCCTGTGCCCCAGGCTGGGCAGGGCAGGGCAGGGCAGGGCAGGGCAGGGCAGGGCAGGGCAGGGCAGGGCAGGGCAGGGCAGCACTCCCTGGTGCTCTGGGAGGACTTTGAGGGAAGCTGCTGTGGAAGAAATGTGGCTGCAGCATTCCCTTGGTGTCAGGAGACAAACCTGGACTGCCTGAGCCCCAACAGGGCTCTGAGAGAGGACTCCAGAATGGGGGGCGGTCTCATGAAAGATGGGACAGACCTTTGAGCAGGGCCTGTGCCAGGGCAGGGAGGAATGGTTTGAAACTAAGAGAGGGTTGGTTCCCACTGATTTGCCGAGGGAATTCCTCCCTGGGAGGGTGGGGGCCATGGCACAGGTGCCCAGAGCAGCTGTGGCTGCCCCTGGATCCCTGGCAGTGTCCAAGGCCAGGCTGGATATTCGGGCTTGGAGCACCTGGGACAGTGGGAGGTGCCCCTGCCATGGCAGGGAGTGGCACTTGATGGGCTTTCAGGTCCCTTCCATCCCAAACTGTTTCATGATTCTTTTTTTGGGACCATCTTTTCCTCAGCCCCTGTGCACACAGTGCCTACCCTGAGTGCAGTGATGGAAGCTCCTCTGGTGATTCCTGGGATGCTCTGGATGAATCCCAAGCTCTCAGGGGGGCTCTGTGCCCCCCAAGGGTCACTTAAACCCTTCAGAGACTTGGCCTGGCCAGGGCAGTCCCTGAGCTGGGAAAGTTCCAATCTGAAGCAATTTTGGGTCTGTGCCACCTGCATGAGCTGGGCTCACCCTGACCCCACTGCAAATATTTCCTCCCCCAGCCCTCAAGGTCCCTTCCAGCCCCATGACTCCCTGATCAGAGCTGGCTGCTCTGTTCATGATTTATCATCAGAAGTGCCAAGAGATCCCTTATTTTAGTAAGCCCAGAGTAGCACCACACCCTACAGTGCTGCCATAGCTCAGGGCAGCAGAACCCGACCTCTGGAGCTTTTTAAATGGCATTAATTAAGCAGAGCTCATAGGTTGGAGTGGTTCCAGTCCCACCATGCAGTGATGGCTCCTCTCCTGAGTTTATCAAAGCCCTTTTGGATCTGCTCCATCCAAACCTTTGCCTGCATCCTGCCCCTTAGCCAGGTCAGTGCTGTCTTCCCAGACTCTGTTGCCAAATTTTACTTACTCTACATGAAATCAGCTTGAAAATGTTGGGAGAGGGAAGTTGTTTGGAAGATGGACACTAGTAATGGCCCAGCAGAGCCACCAGAGGCACATCCCTGTCTCCTTCCAGCTGAGGATGTCACAGCACACACCTGGCACACCCTGCCCAGGGTCAGCCTGGGCCCTCCAGAAGGGGGTTAAACTGCCTGGGAAGGGTTAAATGCACAGAGAACAGGAGTTTTCATGGGGAAAAGAAGTTCTGGGGCTCCCTCTCTAGATGAAAAAGGGAAAACAAAGTTGTGTCCCTGCCATCTGTTTAAGGGCTTGCTTAACCTGGAGAAATTAATCCAAAATTAACTAGTGGTGTGAATTGCAAGTGGATTAGTTAAATTATATTAAACCTAGGCCTGGATACTTTCATTTAAAATTAAAGTGGTCTTAATTCAATTTGGCTCAAGTCACTTCAAAAGTGAATTAAGAAAAACTTAATTACGAACCCCTTAATTCCAAATGAGTGTGTCTACATAGGTTGCTTAATGTGCTTTCATTTATCCTTTTTAAAAATTAATCTTGATGAGCTTTTCTGAATCTCTCCGTGTTGGAGAGATCCAAATGTGGGAGTGAAACCCCTCTGATTCCCTGGAAAAGTGCGGGGGACAAAAATAACAGGACAGGTGAGTTCTGCCTGCAGCCAGCTCAGGAAACGCTGCTGGGCTTGCCCTGCCCGGTGCTGGGGACCCTGGCCTGGGGGACTTTCCCTCCCAGCTCTTCTCCTGGCACTATTCCTCCTTGCCAGCTCCCAGCAGCATTTCCAGGAACTCTCTCAGTGCTATTTTTTCCCAGAACCATGGGAAACCTGCAAAGTCTCCACCTGCTGCACCAGGAGGCGCAGGGAGGGTTGTGCAGGAGATCTGTGCAGTTATTTATGGGCACAAAGTGTGAGGAGCTGCCAGGGACCTGCCAAGGGATTGAATTCCCACCTCTCTGCTGCCCCCTCAGCGATGGAGAGCCCTTCCTGTGGGAATTGTCCCTTCTCCATTGTCCTGCTTGGGGACCTGCTCGGTGTGAATTTGCCATTTCAAACTGGGAGCCAAATGCTTCTGGTCCAGAAGTCCTCAGGAAGCCCCTGGCACTGAGCCCCAGTGACAGCAGGAGCTCGGTGCTATTGAGATGCTGTGGAGAAGCAGCAATGAACCATTAGTGCCAAAACCTCCCCAAAATGAGATGAGACAAGGCCAAACTTTCTGATTTTCCTCCCAGAAAATGATGCGAACACTGGAATCTTTCCTGCACAGTGTTGGGAATTGGACAGAAGTGTATTTTGGACTCCAAGTCACACCTTGGAAGCATTTTCCTGGCCAGCCACAAGGATCTGTCACTGCTGGGATGCTCAGTGTCCCCTCATTCTTTGTCTCCTTGGATGCTGGTGATCCCTGGTGTCCCTTCCAGCATATTCTCTAATTCCATTTGCATGCAAAATGGATAAAAAGAATAACTCCTCCCTGAGCAGCACAATTTAACCTTCGGCATGACTTCCCTAAGAGCAGCCCCTCGCTCTGGGGCTCCAGGATCCAGGCTGGAGATGAGCCAGGCCAATGGGCAGAGCACCCTCAGCCCAGCCCAGCTCCCGCCTGGCCTCTGCTGCACAAATGCTCCCTCACCCGGGTCAGTTATCACTCCAAAAGAATTTATCTCCATTTTTCCAAGGTGTGTTCAAAGCTGCTGAACGCTCCCAAAGACTGGCTGGGAGTCTCTCCCAGTTCCCTGCTGCACACAGGGGCTCTGCTGCCTCTTGTGCTCTTTGGGCTGCAGTGGCTCTTCCCAAAATGATTCCTGCTGTTTCCAGGCTGGTTTTCCAAGGAAATGGACTTCTGTGGAGTCACCCTATTTCTGTGTGTCTCTTTGCCTCTTCAGCCCCCTGACCACATTTGAAGGGATTTGAAAGAAGCAGAGGATGGTGGAGGGGGATGTAGGAAATGTTCAGGGAGGATCAGAAGTGGGGGAATCACAGAATCATAGAACATCCTGATCTGGAAGGATCCACAGGGATCATCCAGTCCAGCCCCTGCCCCTGCCCAGACCCCCAACAACCCCACCCTGGGCATCCCTGGGGCTCTGGCAGCCTCGGGGCCTTGCCCGTTCCCTGGGCAGCCTGGGCAGTGCCAGCACCTCTGGGGGAAGAACCTTTCCCTGAGCTCCAGCCTGCCCTGCCCTGGCCCAGCGGCAGGAATAATCAAATAATAACTTCTATAAATAAGAACTGATTTCCCTATTGTTATTTAATACAAATAATTGTCCCAGTTCTGTGTTCAGGTGATGGGAGAAGGATCTTGGCAGAGTTTGAACTGTCCAAGATGCAGGAGAGAATTCCCTGGAAGTTCTGGGATCTGTGCCCCCCTCCCAAGGTGTCACACAGGGTTGAGGGCTCTGTGTCCCTCTCCTGAGGAGGAGCTCATTGAAGCTGCAGCAGTGAGAGGCAGAGTTTATTCTGTTTGGGAGTTCTGGTAGATATTAATCACTTCACATCCTCAAAAGGTGTCTGAGGAAGTTAATTTGTCATGGAAATGTCAGATAAGAGAGAGCTGTGTCTCCAGCTGGGAACAGGCAGTGAATTCTGTGGAATGTTGTGCCAAAATGACCTTTTCCTTTCAATTAAAGCAAACAGGCAAAAATCAAAGTCGAATCCGCTGCAGAGGCCCCAGGGAGTGTCTGTGTTTGCACACGTGTCAGGGTGTTCCTTCTCCTTGAAGCACACCTGGCACAGGGGTCAGCTCTGGGATTGCCCCTGCTCTGGGAAGATGAAGAGGGCTGCTGAGGTGTCTCAGGAATCCTGGCTGTAAAAAAAAAAAAAAAAAAGGCATCTGTTGTATATAAAAGTGTATTGGTTTACATTACTTTCTATAGGGTTCTTTATCTAAATATATTATATTATATTATATTATATTATATTATATTATATTATATTATATTATATTATATTATATTATATTATATTATATTATATTATATTATATTATATTATATTATATTATATTATATTATATTATATTATATTATATTATATTATATTATATTATATTATATTATATTATATTATATTATATTATATTATATTATATTATATTATTATGTTATGTTATGTTATGTTATGTTTATGTTATGTTATGTTATGTTATGTTATGTTATGTTATGTTATATTATATTATATTATATTATATTATATTATATTATATTATATTATATTATATTATATTATATTATATTATATTATATTATATTATATTATATTATATATACACTATATATTATTTATATTGTTGTACTGTCAATTATTTCACAGAATTAGGATCACAGGTGGCAAGAGCTCCTCACCCTCCTGTCCCTGTGTGAGGAGACTCCATCCCCATCCCAGCATTTTCACTGGGAGCTCCTTTGCTTCTCCAGAGTTTCCTGGGAATGTGTCACTAACTGCCAGTGGAGGAGGAGAGTTTGGACAGAAGGGCAGAGGGAATTGCCTGCACTCAGAGCAGGAGCTCTGGGCTCACTTAGCAGCTTTATCTTGATGCTAAAGAGATTGTTGTGTATTTTGTCAATGGCTCAGAAAATGCCTTTCATTTCCTTTGCAATGTCTTTGTTTGCCTGCTTTGTTTGGCTGCCCCACCAACATCCACACGTTTTTAGGAGAAGGAGATGACAGGGGGTTTGGTGGCAAGATTCAAGGCTAGGCTTTGGAAATGAACCCTGGCTGGATCCAAACTCAGCTCTTCTGGAATCCCAGCTCCCCACTGGAAGAGCTCAGCTGCAGCAGGACCTGGGGCGTGGTGCTGGTCCCCAAAGGCTGCTGAGCCATGGGGGTGGCACAGATGGCACCAGCACCTCCCAGTGACCCCTCACCATGCCAGGCAGGGACAAGAGGAGGGGGGCACTGCAGAAAAAGGGAACTACTGTGGAAGTTTGTCTTCAGGGTGAAGCTCTGCGGCAGCAGTGGGGCTGAGAAGTCGGGTCAGAGCCTGCTGGGGGCAGGAGCTGCAGCAGTGACTCAGTTCGTGACTCAGGCTGGGAAATCAGAAGGTAAAACGAGCATTTTCAGATTTAGTTTATGATCTACAAGAGCAGCTATTCCGGGTCACAGCAAAAGCTGAGGTAACCCAGGTTTCCATCTCCGGAGTGGTTAATGGGACACCAGGAGCTGTGTGCAGGAACAATGGGATGCTTTGCTTGGTTATTTTCCCAATCCTTTCCAGCTTGCAGTTGCCTGTTGATGATTTTGTACTTATCAGCCCTTCATGAATTCATTCCCTGCTGCTCTGCCCACTTGCCTTTGAAACCTGCAATATTCTGTGGCAAAATTTCAGGGGGCAAAAATAGTTAATTCTCAGTCATATCCCAGACAGCGCTTCCCTTGCATGAATCAGCACCTCCTCCAGCCACTCCGCAGCCTCAGAGGTTAAAGCTGCCTGTCAGCATTTGCCTGGCACAAAACAAAACCTCTTTATTTCAGTCTGAATTGGGTGATTATTTTTACTCTTCAAACATCTAAGTCCATTTTGAAATAAAAACAGTGCTTTTTGAAACAGTCAGAACGTTATGGTTTGAAAGTGGCAGAGTAAGTGCTCTTGCTCGTTTGTTTTTTTTATTGTTTTATTTCTATTTTCTGGCCCAAATAGCTTACAAGAGTTCTCCCCAGAAGCTTTCATCCTCCCCAGATCTGTGTAATTCCACAGGCTTGTGAGAAGCAGCGAGAGCCTGTCCCTGTTCAGGGGACACCTCCGAGCACCCACTGCTGCCGGCTCCCCTGCCCAGCGCTGCTTTTCTTAATTTACTTGGCTCGTGGAGCCGCGTTCAGCCCTGTTCTTGCCCCAGCCCATTGCGGGGCGTTTGCTCAGCTGTGAGCACTGCTGTCCCCAGCACCAGAGCCGGAATTTATCGTCCTGCTGAGCGGCACGGCTCCCGCAGCCCCTCGGGCTGAGCCCTTCCCCTCAGGCCCGCGGGGCCGCACCGCGCCCGGCTGCCCCGCTGCAGCAGGCCCGGCTCGGCATGGAGCGCAGCCTGCCTCCCTTCGGAGCCCGGCTGGGATTTCCCTGGGGACAGCAGGAGCCCAGTCCTGGCTGGGATTTCCCTGGGGACAGCAGGAGCCCAGTCCTGGCTGGGATCTCCTGAGGAGCAGCAGGAGCCCAGTCCTGGCTGGGATCTCCTGAGGAGCAGCAGGAGCCCAGTCCTGGCTGGGATCTCCTGAGGAGCAGCAGGAGCCCAGTCCTGGCTGGGATTTCCCCACGGAACAGCAGGAGCCCAGTCCTGGCTGGGATCTCCTGAGGAGCAGCAGGAGCCCAGTCCTGGCTGGGATCTCCTGAGGAGCAGCAGGAGCCCAGTCCTGGCTGGGATCTCCTGAGGAGCAGCAGGAGCCCAGTCCTGCCACAGGCGGCCCCGGGCCCTGCACAGCCGCCGTGCTGGGCTGTGCTGGGCTGTGCTGGAGCGGGAGGAACGCGGTTCCTCCTGGTCGCTGCTCCTGGGGCTCCCTTTGAACAGACAGTGTTCCTTCCCACAGCTCTCCACGTCCATTGATCCCTCCCCACCACCCCTGTGGGAAATGGATTTATTGAAAAATTTTAACGTTTGATAGAAGGTATATATAGTGAAAATAAGGCTAGATACCAGATACTTTGGAGAAATAGAACTATGATGAAAGAAGCTTTGTAGTAGGCCCCACGAAGAGTAATTTAGGATGATTAGCTTTAAGGCATTTGCAGCATGGTGTAGCAAAAGCTGATAGGCCAAAAAAGACTTATAGTGTATTGTAATTAGGAAATAGTTGGCTTCTGATTATGATGGTGTGAATCACAACATCTGTATTGTCTCCCCCTTCTCATGAGACTGAAAATGGAATAAAAGTTTTTAAAACACCTCTCAGTTATCCCATCTCCAGATCAGAAAAGGGCATAATCTGCCATGCCCCCACGTTTTTTAGGTGCAGATTGAAAGCCCAGAGCATTCCTAGGTGCTTCAGCCCCAGCACCGGAGCAGCTCTGCCAGGCCATGGATCCTCCTCTCCCTGGAGAGGAGAGACCTCACTGGGACTCAGCTGTTTGTGATGTAAAGGCCAGGGGCAGCAGTGAAAGGCAGGTCTGGCGGTCTCTTGCCCAACCTTTGGAACTGTCACCAACCCAGGAAGGTCTAGGAAACCTCCAAGGATTTCTAATCCCTGGATTCAGGCTGGCTGTTCCCCAGTACCCTCCCCATCCCTGCAGGGGACAGGGAGGCTCCCACAGAGCCCAAACTACAACCTGTGACCTGAGATTGCTCTTTGCATACAACTCAGTTGAACAGGAAAGGATGGCAAAGCCAAACCTTTGCTAACAAGGAAACTTCACCTCCAGACCTCAGGTTCCTTCCCCAAACGTCAGGAGGTGCTTAAACCAACCATAGAAGGTATTTTTATGAAGCAGAAAACCAATTTACTTTCCTCCCTTTACTCCTTCCTCAGCCACAGTCAAATCGTTTTGTACTTTCATTAAAGTTTGTTTCTTGTTACAAAAAAAACTATCCAGGAGAATGTGAGCCCAAATATGTCAGATTTTCCTGTGCTCTAACAAATTATGCAAAGCAGGATTTTCTAATGAGTGATCTCCAGGAATCAAAGGGAAAGACACTGTCTTGTGCTCACCCAGCACTGAGCTTTTCATGGCTGGAAGTAAGCAAAAAATTCCTGCTGTTTTAGGGGAAATTTCCATAATGGCCACAGTGTTTTTCCTGTGGGCAAAATCCAGAGGGAAAATCTGGCTGAAAATGAAAATGAAAGGTGTTAATCACTGCAGGTTTTTGCAGGTGTTCCCTCTTTGTTTCTCTCACTTGTCTCTTTCTGCCTGTGTATCTGTGGCTGCTCCTCTGGCCAGCTCTCCTTCCTTTAATTAGCTGCAGGGCTCCCTAATCCTCTCCATGTGCTGACTAACCCGACCCCAGGAGATCCTTGCCAGAAAAAAACTGCAGGATAAAAGCAAATGATTCCAGACTTCTGGTTTCTTAATGAGGGCCTGTAAATCCAAAATCCAGGGAGGGACTGTCTGACAGGGAGACTTTGTGTCCTGAAAAGAGGACAGGGCTGGATGGGATATTGGGAAGGAATTGTTCCCTGGGAGGGTGGGGAGGGGCTGGGCTGGAATTCCCAGAGCAGCTGGGGCTGCCCCTGGATCCCTGGCAGTGCCCAAGGCCAGGCTGGACACTGGGGCTGGAGCACCTGGGACAGTGGCAGGGGGTGGAACAAGAGATATTTAAGGTCCTCCCAACCCAAATCCGTTCTGGGATTCTGTTCCCAAAAATGATGCAAACCCTTGGAGTTACACACAGAGGGATCAGGACACTCAACTATCCACCCACAAGGGGCACATCACATACAACTGCACAGAATAATAATTGCAAATCTTCTTTAACTGGAAAGTGACTCCTCACAAATCGCCAAAAAATGACATTTCATTCCAGATGATTGAAATGAGGTAAAATGCAGCCCTGAAACAAGTGCCTGGATTGCCTTTAAAACAGATCCTTGTTTAGGTCTCTCTGTGAGGTCAGGTGCCAGCATCTGCCAGCCACATCTGGGAAGGAAATTGGGTATCTAGGATGCAAATTGGCACTTGCAGACTTAGAAATGATGACTGGGGCCTCTCTGCTGCTTTGGGTATCAGAATACCTTGGAATATCTACAGTTACTTTTAGCTGAGGGACTTTAACGGGCAATTTAAGCCAATCTGTCAGACTCTGCTCAGGGTGGCTGAGTCAGAGCCAGGCCCAGCTGAGGCAGCTGCAGCTGGAGCTAAGCAGGGAACTTCTGAAACACTCCAAGGGTACGGCAGGAGCCCCTCTGCCCCTCTGCCTCTGCCCTCCCTGCCACCAAGATCAAACCCGTTAGGGCTTTGGAAAGTCTCACAAGTGACTTTGTGCCCCAGACTGGGCACGGGATCACCAGTGGGGATGTGGATGCTCTAGTTTGTTTTACAGGGCTTTGCACTGCAAAAAGCATCCAGATGGCCCAGCTCTGGTTAATATGGATTAAAAGTGAGTGGTGCTCCCTGGCCCAAGTGCAGCTCCTGGAAATCCACACATTCTGCATCGCAGCTGGCAAGAAAACATAAAAAAAGTCTGGAATAAACACATGCAGAGCTTTGTGTACTTCACCCTCCCTTCAGATCCACACAGAGCCATTCTGAGGCTGCTGGGGGGTGCAGTTTGGAGTGACAGACATCAGGTGCTCTCTCTGCTTCCGAGGCCAGCTCGTGTCTGAGCCCAGGCAGCCCACGGGGATGGCTCAAGGTCCTGGCAGATCAGGGAGGACAAGGATCACCCCAGCATCACCTGAGCACCACCTGAGCATCTCCAATTGTCTGCTGTGGTGGAGGAACAACGTGCAAAGTTCAGTTTGTGTTGCTGAGGTGTGTGAAATCCTGGGTGAGCCTTAGGCAGCTCAGGGAGCTGCTGCCCTAAGCAAGGTGCTCATTTTCTGAAATGGGACTTCTGGGATCCATCAAACAGCCTGGAAAGCCCATAAAGCTGGAATTTAGGTACTTTCTGCTTCTCCCCAGTGTGCACACCATGAGGAGACCCATGCATGGCCCCACAGGCCCAGGCCAAGGGGAGAAGCAAAGATGCAGAAGGTGGATTGCTGAGGCAGGAGGGGAGACCAGCATTTCCTGTCCCTGAAGGGCTCTGGGCTGGGAGCTGGTTGAACTTGGGGCCAAAGGGATCAGGTTTCACTTTGCGTAGTCCCTTTGCACCTCGAGGTGCTCGGGAGCTTGAAAATTACTTGAAAAATCTCCAGAGCTGTTGCCTTTCTTTAATAAGATGAAGTATCAGCTTTCTGTGTGAAAACAGCTCTTTGATTGAGGTTTTCCTTTTTTTATTTGGATTATTTTTTAATGGATGTCAGATCAGCTGCTCCTCTTTGTGACTAAAAAGAATAAAAAATAGTGGCAGATCCTGCCCTTCCCAGCTAAGTGCTTTTGATCACTGGTCAGTGCACTGATGGATGTTTTTCCATTGCATCCTTCATCCCAGGCTTTTCAAGGCTGGTTAGCAGTTGGAAGGCAGGACCAAAGAATGCTGTTCTCTGACGGAATTCAATTTCCTGGAAAAAAAAAAAATTTTTTTTTTTTTTTCCCTATGACCTAAATGGAAAACATATTGTTCTGAAAGTGCTGTTCAAACAGAATTACCCAAACCTTTTATCAACAAAAAGACCATCGTCTATCAGACATCTGGTGTGGATGTCAATTATAATAATTAATTAGACATCTCCCCAGATGCCTGACACTACATTCTGTCAGCAGATTTTTTTTACTTCAATCAAAAGTGCTTCTGCATTATGCATGAAACTCCTGGAGGAGCTGTGAGTGGAGGGGAGCAGCCACAAATCCCAGCCAGGCTCGGGAAGGGCTCCTGGTTCTGAGGCTTCTCCTCCCCTGGAGCCACCGAGGGAAGGTCGCGTGCGGATCTCGCTGCCTCCAGAACAGCGCTCTCAAATGTTTCACATTTTGTCATGTGGGACTGCAAACAAAAAGGGTGAGAGGGGAAGGAGAATATATAAAATATATAAAAATGGGTGATTGCTACTAGATCCTTGGGGCGGGGAGAAGAGCTCAGTTAGGGAGTGTGAGAAACACATTCACTCTCCTGTGAAAATTTACAAAGCTCAATAAAGGACAGTAGGAGACAAGGACCACGGAGTAAAGGTTATTATGGCTGGGTGCACCTTGGCACTCAGCCAAGAGCACACTGTCACCTTTGGGGACACCCCTTCAATACCTTTTAATTACATCAGCCTGTTGCATATTCATAGACCCCTTATGCATAGTAAACTTTTCCCCAAACTAGTTTATATGCTCCAAGAGTTGTTCAGCCTGGCTCCTCCTCAGTTCACCTTTTCAGAGCGTGCACATTTCTTGGCTGTGCTTTTTGTCCTTTTTATCACCTCCAGTTTGGCCCGGGCCCACACTGCCTTCAGAGGTGAGTGCTGATGGGGGCAGATCTGTACAGGTGCGCTCATCCTGTGTCCATTGGGTGTTATCCCAGCCCAGCAGGCATTTGAACACAGGCACACTGACAGCAGCGATTGCACTGAGCTTAATTAACAACAGCAATAAAAACTGTATCTTTGTAACAAAGCTATTTAACACCACACGTATTAAATCCATTCTAATATTTGCAAAAAGCCAATAGTATAATATATATCTGTAGCAGGGAACGTCAGCATGGAGCACAACCACAGGGAGCTGCTGCATCCATCCCTCACCAGCAACACCCTCAGGAATGACCCTGAAAGGCCCAGAAATGATCCTAAAATATCCAGAACTAATCCTTAAATGTCCAGAAATGACCCTCAAAGGTCCAGAAGTGATTCTCAAAGGCAACTGGATAAGACAAGACAGAAGAAGAAGACACCTTCCTTCCTTCCTTCCTTCCTTCCTTCCTTCCTTCCTTCCTTCCTTCCTTCCTTCCTTCCTTCCTTCCTTCCTTCCTTCCTTCCTTCCTTCCTTCCTTCCTTCCTTCCTTCCTTCCTTCCTTCCTTCCTTCCTTCCTTCCTTCCTTCCTTCCTTCCTTCCTTCCTTCCCTCCTTCCCTCCTTCCCTCCTTCCCTCCTTCCCTCCTTCCCTCCTTCCCTCCTTCCCTCCCTCCTTCCTTCCTTCCCTTTCCTTACTTTCTTCTTTCTTGTATGTATTTTTTAAAAATTAAATTGAAAATAAATTAATTCCTGGAACATGTTCAAACAAACAAATCTTTTTTGTTGTTGTTGTTGTTTTCAATTTTTCAAAAAGGCTTTCACGTTTTCCCGGGCAAAACATTCCAATTATTTCTCCTCAGTTTAGGAAATCGCTCCAGTCAACCTCAATGAATTTTTTTTTTTTTTTTTTTTTTTTTTTTTTAGGCAAGGAAGAGCTGAACAAATATATCAGCAACTTCATCAGTATTAGCAGGGATAGAAACCACTCCATGCTTCAGAGTAAGGACTCAGAACTGTCAGGTACCTGCTCCTGCAGTCGGATTCCCTCAGATGGGAATTGGCTGGGATTCAGCTTGGGGCTGGAATTGCTCTGTGGCAGGGACAGAATGAAATCCTGGCTGGAGTCGCTGGGTTTTTCCTGTTCTCACTGGGCCAAACATCTTTTATTGCTCAGTGGAATCTGGCTGAGGCTGGAGCAGCATGCAGTGACCAATGAACATGCACCCTCAAACGCTGCCCGTGCCGGGGGGCAGCACCTTTGGTTTGAAGGATTTGCCCATGGAAAACAGAATTACAAACACTCCATGTATTTGGAGAAGGAAAAATATTTGTAGAAATCCACGTGTTTCAATACTTCATAAAAGTGCCCAGGTTAGTTTCCGTTTCAACGCAAACAAAAAGAAAATACATTTAGATTGAAGTGGATTTGCACTGATATCAAACAAAGGGTTTTTTTGAGGCTTCTATTTCCTTTCTCTGTTTTTCCTCTCTCCTCACTGGCAGAGTATGAGGCTAAATGAGAAGAGAGGCAAAAAGTAATTTTTTAAAATTCAAACAGTTGAGCTTTGTGTGATATCAAAATGAAAAATGAGGATTAAGTTATGAGTGTATTGTTCACATCTACATTTTTGAGAGAAATAATGATTATTTTGTAAGCTGTGGTGACAGCTAACGACGCCCTGGAACCAGCAGAAAGACGGGAGCTCTTATTAAACCTGAGGCTGTTTTCATGGAGCAGGAACAAGGCTGGAGTGTTGTCACCAGGATGAGGAGCAGGGTCTGAGGTGTGAGGGCAGCTAATTGGTGCTAATGAGTAACGAGAAGGGATTAACGAGCCCGGGAAGCAGCACAAGGGAAAGCTGCAGGAGCTGCCTGGAGCTCAGTGCAGGAGTTGCAAACCCCACCTGCTGCAGATTTTGGGGGGTCTTTGGCCACCCCCTGCCCAAAGCCAGGTCTGGCATTTGCGGGACAAACAGGACACCACAGGAAGACTTTTCATGGAAAGTTCGTCTCCACAGGGGAGGCTGAGAAGTTTAATCCCCTCTTTAATAATTGCAATTAACGGAGGTTGGAGATTTAAGGCTGATGAGCCGGAGTGCACTAAAGCAGAGTGCAAACACTCCCAGCTGCTGCCCCGTCCTTGGGCTGCCTCAGCCCGAGGGGCTGAGCTCAAAGTGCCCCTCTCTCCATGGCTGCTTTGGATCTCTGGATGATGGTTGAAGGTTTTGATGTGTTTTAGAGACACTTTTGGCTGTTTACTCTTCTGTGGAAGCACAAAAGTTGCCCTGACTCTGGGGAGAGCCTGCAGCAAAAGTAATGTGCCAGAAATTCCTACTTTTTGCTTCAATTTCATGGGGTGATTCTTGAGATTGGCCTGTGCAGGGCCAGGAGCTGAACTTGATGATCCTTGTGGGTCCAAGTGCTATTATTCCCCAGTTCTGTGATCATTTCACTGGGAAGAGAAAACCGCTGGGCCTGGAGGGTCCTGCCCTGATTGATGTCACTGCAGCTCGGAATAAAAAGGCTGCACCAGAAGAGTTCAGAAGAGTCTGAACCAGCTCAAATGGTGCACTTGGCATTGATGCAGCTTCACTTCTCTGAATGTCTCCAGCCCGAATTCTGGGGGTGCTCCCTGGCAGGCATGAGCACTAACCCGGATGTGCAGTGGGGCTGGGTGAATATTTCCCTTTTCCTCTGAAAATGGAGTGTGGAGCAGAATTCCCCACTCAAGGCTCAAAAGGATCATTTCTATTTGGACAAATGAGGCAGAAATCAAAAAAATGCATCATAAGAAGGGGATGATCAAGAGAGGACCTTGGAACACTTTCCAGGTGTCTGAAACAGACTTCATTTATCTCCTGGAGTTCTTAATTACTGAGCATTTCTAATCTTGCTTTGTGTTTAGATATAGAGCAGGAGCATTACAGAAACACCAAGCACATAAATAAAATAACAGAAAAACTCCAAGGATGAGTAATTACTTGGGCTCCATGGAACAGTGAATTAACACTGAGGAAGAGGCAACACCAGCAATCACTGCACACTGCCACTGATAAGAGAACCAGATATATTTTTTTCTTCACTTAAAAAAAAAAAGGAGATAACTCCCCAGGAACTTGTAGCAAAAAATCTCCCCAGTCAATTAATGACCTTTGCCTCTGCCGTGCCTCCCCCCAAGCTTTGCATAGTTATTATTGTCAGCACTTAATCTGTGAGAGTGATTTGTGTCTCCTAATAACTGACTGATTGTTTTGCTATCAGTCAGCTCCAGGACTGCCACAGCCTCTGCTCAGCTCAAATCTCACTCCGTTCACCTTGTGACTGCAAACACGGCTGTGTCTCGGGCAGGAGGAAAGGGAAAAGCCCCCAAATCCCATCTTGCTCCTTACAGTTTTATTGCTTAGGAAACCAAAGGCAGAAAATAAAGGTCACAAGAACTTTAAAACAACAGTAAAGTATCGGGGACAGGGAGTTTTAAAGGAAGTTAGGAGCTGGAAATGACAGGCTTTTAAAATTTTTTTAGGATGCTCCAAGAGATTTCCAAAAAAGCAGAACCCCCATGATTCCTTTCCTCCCTCACTTCCCATGGGAGGTTATTCAGAATTCTCTCTCTGAACAAAGGGGACATTTGCAGCTGGGGAAATGTCAAATATTCCCAAGGTTGGGAGGAGAGAGTACCTGAGGAGCCCACAAGGGCCTTAACCTCGGGAAGGCATAAGGAAGGACAGGGAAGGAGCTCCAGAGCCCCCAGATGTCTCAGGAACCCTTTCCTCATCTTGTTTATAAACATCTCCCAGTGCCACGGGAGAACCTTCCCCAGGTGTGGGCAGAGGGTCTCACCTGAGCTGGTCACCCTGGGCCACAGCCACAGCTACATCCCCAAGCTCAGTTTAGGGGCTTGGAATTCACCAGGATGAGTCCAGAGGAGGATGCAGCCCTTTTGGGATGTGTTTTCCTCACTGGGGTCCTGCCCTGTCCCTGCTGCCCAGCCCCAGGAGCCCAGTCTGCTGTGGGGAGAGCAGCAGGGCTGAGCTCCTGGAACAAAAGCTGCTCTGCTGCCCAGGGCCGGCGTCTCCTCGGGAGGCTCGTCTGGAAAAGCAGCTCAGGAGACTTTGCTGTAGGGGATGGTTGGAGCATTCTCCAAAGCACCCTGGGGACCCAGGGTCTGTTCTGCTGCACAAATGCCATTCCCTGTCCTTAGACCACCTCATGGTTAAGCCACTTCTGGAAACAGGATGGCCTTGGATGGCTCATGGGCACATCCTGTGATTGCTGGGATCCTGATCAAACAGGCACAGGCTCTGGGGGCTTTTCTGTGCACATACCTTGGGGAAGCTTCCAACTGCCTGGTGCCAAGAGAAGTCAAACCCCAGACCTTGGCCTTAATTGAAATCCCGAGGCTCAAGGCTGTGCAATATTTGTGATGTGTCATAAACAAGGAGGGGAGTATCTGAAACCATCAGAGCTCCTCCCTTTGCTGCCTTACCTGTGCTCACCCATTACTTCCCTCCAGGCTCCTTCTCCTTCCCACCTGGCTTTCCACTGGGGAGCCTCAACTCCCTGCTCCCTATATCCAGCAGAGCTCCCTGAACATCCCTCTGGGCTCCCACTGATGGCATCAGCCAGGCTTCTGAGTGGAGCTGCTGATGGATGACCAGCCCTGGCCAGTGGAGTGTTCCATTCATTATCGGAATTGCTATCAATGGCATTAATTATCAGAATTGTTATCAACAGCATTAATTATCAGAATTGCTATCAATGACAGGCAGCAGAGCTAATGAGGGAGGAAAGCCACCTTCAAGAGATGCTGCAGGGGTGTTGTGCTCCAGCTCTGGGTACTGGAGGTGTTTTCTGTGGGTGTAAATGTCTGCCTGCATCACTCAGGGAAGCTGGATGGCTTGGAGAGACCCTGAGGCAGGGACATGAATTCCCACCCTCCATGAACTGAGGGGGCTCTGCTTGATGGGAGACATTTTAACATCTTGGGGGCATTGCTTGTTGAATTTCTATCCCTGCCAAGGCTGTTCCTAAAATGAGGAGATTTGATAGGCAGTTTTCAGCCACTGGACCAATGCACAGCAGAAGGAGACATATGTACCTCTGCAAACTCCTTTTGAACTTTCCTGGGCAAAAAAGTCACAGGATAAACACAGAGCTGGAATTGTTTTGGGTGAGTTTTGCTGCATCTTTCTCCAGGCCAAATGATTCCATAACAGATCCTCCCTTGCTTCGGTCAGCTATTCCAGTTTAACTCCAGGGATAAAAGTAACTTCTGAGCACCCCTCCAGGCTCCCCTGCAGAACACACACAGGATAGCCCTGGAACAAGGAGGAGATGGATCACTGCACACATCATTAACAAAATAAATCCTCATCTAAAATCTTATCAGAGCTGGAGCAATCAGGGTACTTGATCTCCTGTCCTGGGCAGCTCTGAAGCCTTTCATTACTGGGCTCACTGGACCAGAGAGGCTACAAGTCTGCACCTCTGGATGAGGTGATGAACAATTTATGGGGCCCTGGCCTCCTCACTTAACCCAAGGCACTGGCCCATGGTGGGTTTGCCAACCTCGCTGTTCCCAGCAGGAACAAACATTTTATCTGCTGCCAGTTCAGCAAATCTATTCCCCCCCCCGGCCCCCTGCATTGCCTTTGCTCATTAATCATCCCCCACTCTCTCTGGGTAGTTGTGTTAATTTTTACAGGCCTTGCTCAGCGATTTCCAACCCCAGTGTGTTCCCCAGACACTGGAGCAAGGTTGAGCTGCTGAGCCAGGGGAGGGTTTGTCCAAGGAAAGGCTGCCCCATGCCCTTGGGGACCACTGAGGCTTCTGTGGCCTTGAACAAGTCCAGGAGACTTTCCCTGAGTGGAAGGCAGTGAAGGCATCCCATGGACAGCACCCCTTTGTGGCTTCCTTAGCTCAAATCTTCACTTTTTTGGTAGTTTGCAGCTCCCTGGCAGTGAAAATGTGGATCAACACAAACAGGTGGATTTGTGTCCATGGCCTTCTCCATGCTCCGAGGTGGCTTTGGGCAGTCTGCCCCCATAAGCTGATATCAAGAAGCTGTTTTATGAGTGTTGCATGCACCAGGATTTATGTAGGCTGATCCCACAGGAGTTACACTGTGCTTAGAATTAGGGAAGAAGGAATGCTGTGGTATGACAGGGAAGAGGGACACAGACAAGGAGAAGATAGTGGAAGACCTGCCAAGAAAATCCATGGATTCTGGGACTGTCAGTTCAGGAGACACAAAGCAACCAGGAAAACGAGGTTTCCTTCCATGGGGATCCCTGCCATCACTTGGAGAGCAATCCCAGCTGCTGAAATGCAGGCCCAGGTCTGAGCTGGATCTCTGGGAATCTGGACACACCAAGGGCAGTTCAGCCACAATCACAAGGGGGAACTCATCCCTTGCTCCACTGCCTGCAGAGGGAACCCAGCCAGCCTGACCTGGGTCCTGCAGGAGCAGGAGGCTCAGCTGGGATTAGCTGGGGCTGGAGTCTGGCTTTGCCCAGGCTGGTGGGAAGCACCAACAGCCCTGCTCAGCAGTGATGGAGTGGCTGCATTCTGAGTCACTGCAGGGCTGGAGCCAAACTGGCAAAGCAATTGGGAGTGCGTGTCTGTGAGCGAGGCAGTAACTCTTCTGGCCTTGGGGACTGGGATTGATGGGCCTCTACTCTTCCCATCTCTGGAGGATGCAGGGTCGATTATTCCCTGCCTTGTGCCCAGCCACACCATCACTGCAGTCTGGCACCAGCCCCTGGGGGTGTAAATACGGCTCGCTCCTCAGCTGCCAGCCCCACTGCCTGGAAAACATGAGGCTCATTTTGGCCTCCTGACATCCAGCTGGATCCTGCTCCCTTCTCCTGCAGCCCCTCGGTTCTTCCTCCTGTGCTGCTCTTTTCCTGGGCACATTTCCATGGAGCAGCAGCTGGCTGAGCTGGGCAGTGGATGCAGGATGGGCTCATGCTGCCCTGCAGATGCCTGGAGAGCAGCACAGGAACCTGCCCTGCTGTGTGTTAACACCTGGTCACTGTCTGTCCCGGGGCCAGCAGCCTGCTCCAGGTCCCTTCCTACTCCGGCTGCTTTTCCCATCCAGGCCAGTGTGGGTTTGCAGTTTAACCCTGGGCACACATTCCCCGTGCAGCCCTCCCAGGCTGGCTGCCCTGCTGGCATCACATCCACTCCAAAGGACTTCTCCCCCGCCTCTCTCAAATCAGCTGTGACTGCTGGGGACCAAGGCCGTGTGCTGAGCTGAACCTCCCTGAGCAGAGTGGCTCAGCCCCGGGGCAGGGACGCCTCTGCTGCTGCTCCAGCATCCAGCTCCTTCCCATCCCACCTGCAGCTGGGCAGGACAGGAGACTGCACGAGGGCCCAGGGTGGTTCTGTTACTCCCAGAGCAGGGCACTGCAGAGCCACATTTCTCTGCGCCTTTTGCTGGGCACTCTTTTTTCTATTTGGATTCTGTTTCAGCAAAGCTAAAGGAGTTTTCAGCTTCACCTCTGTTGCTTTGCCAGAGCACTTTGGAGCTGCTGAGTACATGAAACCAGAAATCCTTTCTGTGTCCCTCCCTCCAAGCAGTTTTAATAAACAAGGGGACCCCAACAGGCAAAATCTCGTGGGTTTTCTCTTCTACCTCCCACTGCCCATGGGCTGAACTGGGCTGGGAAAAGAAGGCACCATCTGTGGGCTGCTTCTTCCCTGGTGGTAGGGACAAAGTGAGAGGAAGGAAGAGGCATTCTGGCCACTGATGTCCCGTTCCAGTGAATCTCAGAGGGCTGTGGACGGTGATCCAGAAGGGGCCCAATATTTTTACCCAGAGCTGTGGGGAATCATTGTTGCAGGGCTAGGAGTATGTTCACACAGTCTGAGAAACAGCACCTGAACAGCTGGCGGTGCAGGGAAGGAAAGGTCAGGCTGGAGAAGGCAAATTAATTGTGCTGAATGGTGATGGAAGATAAACAGGAGGATGCTCAGCACTGTCCTCAGCTCCCTGAGGGCTTGCCCAGCACTCCAGCACTGCTGCCTCAGACTCCACAAACCCAAACTCCTCAAGCAGGTGAGCCCTGGGAGTGCAGAGTTTAATGCAGGCACTTAACTCCATAATAATATTCCTGTTATTGTTATAGCCTTGCTGTGCCCGATGCAGGCACGCAGCTTTGATTCCAATTGCCACTGACATTTGGAAAGTGCTGATTCAATGGAACTGCCTCTCCCTCGCTGCTCGGGAGAGCTGAGAGGAGCTGCAGCTCTCCTGGGAGGGCTGGAGGCTCGCCAGGGAGCTCCTGGTGGCCCTGGCTCTGATGTGGGCTGGCCTCTGGTCCTCCTGCCTGTTCATTCTAGGCACAGGTGGTGTCTGCTGGGCAACCGGAGCTCCTTCCTGGGGTTCCCAGGCTGCTCCCCCACATCTCCTGGAGCCCCGCTGCTCCCTGCAGCTCTGTCCCTGAGCCTGGGCCCCCGCAGTCCCACAGTTCAATCCAGGCCCCAGGTACAGATGGCAAACGTGGCCCAAGCCAAAGCCCAGAGCGCTGGGGGCATGAGCTGAGCACAGAGAACGTTTCACCACCCACATCCAGGTTCTGGGAGCAGCCAGCTCTGGGAATGGCTCTCAGCACTGAAAACTCTTTGTTTTGCCTTGAGCTGCAGCATCATGCCAAAACTGTGTAAATAACCCCAGAGCCTGGCATGCTGGGCTGGCAGGCACAGGGTGCTCTCCTCCCTGGTTCCCTGGGCACAGACAGGGCCAGCACCAGCAGTGTCCGGGATGGGGATGGGCTCAGGGGGACCAGGCCAGGGCCCACCATGGTCCCACGGGCTCTAGGGGCAGCAGGAGGGCACTGCCCCACCTTCCCTCTCTCACTGCCTCTGCTCCCCTGGTTAGAGAATGCTGGAGATGATGCCCCAATGTACACACACATTCTTCTTTTCTCCATTTTATCCATGTGTCCACCCATTTTTACATTAAACTTTCATTATTCAATATTCTATATTGTTCTATAATCTACATTTTTCCAGAATCTACATTATTCTATAATCGATACTATTCTATAATCTATATTGTTCTATATTCTGTACTATTCTATATTCAATATTATTCTATAATCTATATTATTCTATATTCTATAATATTCTATACTGTATATTTACTTTATTTTTCTATCAATTCTATTTTAAATTATTCTACCAACGCTCCAACAACCCCCCAGCTAAACCCCAGCCCTCTCCCACCTGATTCCTTGCAGATTTTTATGCCTTTCACATGATTATATTTACCGTCTCAAACCTTCCTATAGTCTTATCTTTCCTCTTCTAGAATGCCTTTGTGTGGGGGTGAGATGTGTGATGCTCATTTGGAAATGAAAGCCAGGAGCAGGATTGTGGTAATTGTCTGTTACATTGCTCCTCGTATTTACCTCCTTCAGCAATTCCCGACTTGATTTGACAATGAAAGTTAATGCTCTGATATATATATTTACATTATATATATATATATATATATATATATATATATATGCACATCTCTGTGTATTTTCCCTTTTATTCCTTGATTAGAACTGCGAACATTTTCAAAGATTAAAGCAGAGTGAAGTGCCTAGCTGGGATCTTTCTGCTAGCTGCCACATTAGCTTTAATTGCCTGCTAATAGCTCCAAGCATTCGGCTCCATCTTCCCATGAAATGCCTTCCCAGGAAGTTTTGTGGGATGAGGATCCCCATCCTGGTCACTCTCCCGGGCAGCAGCCATGCTGCTGGCAGTGGGATGCTTCCGGCTGTGCAGAGCTCCCAGAACCTTCTCTGACATCTCAAGAGATGCTGGAGATGGATTTTTGCCCAGCCTGGCCCCTTCCTGATGTCTGGAACCTCTGACCTTTCCTTCCTCGTGTCCCGGCTCTGTCTGGCCTGTGCTGTCTCCCCGGATTGGGTCTGTGCTGCATTACAGACACAATGGATTGTCCCTAGTCATGTCACCCCCAAGCGCCAACTTGTCACATCTCAGTGTTTTTGTTCATCTGGAGAGCTTTGATGGAGAATCCCATAAAGTCCTAACAGGGTTTGAGTTGGAATGACCTTCAACTCCATCCCATTCCACACCTTGCACTATCCCAGGTTGCCCCAAGCCCTGTCCAACCTGGCCCTTTTTAAGCAGTTTCCTCACTTTTACCATCGTTAAACCTTCCAGGGGACTTCCCTGTCACAGGCACATTCCCGCTGCACAGAATTTTGGGACCATTCATTTCCGTGTTCTCATGTTGTTTCAAAGATGTCAAAGTGCTTTGGTAAGTGAAGAGTGGCTCATTACAACTTTCGGGGTTTGTTTTAATTTCCTTTTCAACTTCCCTTCTTCAGGATCCCTTTATTGTTGGAGACACGTGGAATTTCAGATGTGAAGCCTCTGTTAGAGGCTGAGTGAGAGAGGGTTTGACTTCGTCAAACCAAAATGACCCAACAGAGATGGAGAGAATGGCTTCAGCAACTTCCACAGAATGGGGTCAGGATTTTCATTACTTTGGAACCTTCCAGTTTGAGTTGTTCATGTGCGTGTGGTCTTACTGCTCTTCTTTTGAGGCTTGATGACCTTAAAAGATTAAGGCAGAAATAGCAGAGCTCCCCATGGAGCTCAAATCTTAAATCCCAAGTGATCCTACAGAATTCACCCCGTGCTGTTGGGATAGGGTTTGGTGATATTGTAGCAGAAATTAAACCAGGCATTCCCAGAGTTTTTTCTGGAAGTTGAGGGTCTTAATACCAAGGAACAGATTTTTATCTTCTCTGCATCCCCTGAACACCTCCCAGATTTTTATATTTCTATAGGAGAGGGGCTTTGAGGACCTGGAGAGAGGCAGATCCCACCTGGAATTCCTCACGTGTCCCGGACTGGGAACAGTTCTGGAGCTGGGAGAGCTCCTGCCTTTGGCCATGTTTCTTTTCTCAAATGATTTGCAGCTGCATTAGAAACTGAAAAGAGTGAATGAAGCCAAAGTCTGCAAATCAAAATGAAACTCCTTTTCCTGTCCCCAAAGGACTGAGCAGCTCAGGAGTGAGGTGCATCTCCCCCCCTGCCTGGTCAGCACTCCTGGGTGTTTATCCCACCTGAACCTGTGGGCTGAGCACCAGAGCTCACAGTCCCAACAAACCTCTTCCCTGGGCAGGTGACAACAGGACAGCTGCATTTATGGCAGAGTGAACCCCAAATGAACCCATATTTAAGGCTCATGTGTTTCAGGCACTGGGAGATGAACCTGAAATGTTGATTGTGCTCTGATAAACAGGGGAAGAGTTGGATTTGTCCTGCAGCTTTGTCCAGAACTCCCTGGGAGAGCTGGGAAACACCAGAACTGAAACGGCACGAAAAGGGGCAGGAAAGGCTCTGGGGGGGCAGAGGGTCTCTGCCTCAAGCCAGGAAATGCTGCCCAACCCATCCCTGCAGGGCTTGGAGTCACCTCCCTGAGCAGTGCAGGTTCTGCCCCTTCCCTGGACAATCAGCTCGGCACTTCCCAGAAACAGCCTCAAACACAGCCTGTCTGCTGTCAGACCTGAATCACACTCGTTCCTGCTGCAATTTAAGCCCATTTCTTCTTCACTTTTCATCAGGGGCGCCAAGAATAAATGCCTCCCTTTCTGTTTTCCTTTCTCCTGTTTGAAGGTTGTTGTCTCACTGTCTCTTCTTCAGGAGAATCATTTAGCCCTGTGTGCTCATTTCACCTTCAGGCTGTGTTCACAGGGCTGCTGACAGTTCCTGCTGCTGGCCTCTCAGTTTTCTTAAAGAACAATATTAAAACCAGATAATTCCTGATTATATCCCAGCCAAGTGACTCAAGGTTTATTCAGTCAAATTTTCAGGCAGGTCTTCACCTCATTGTTTTGCCTTTTGGGTCTCCCATTCCTGACTTTGGATTCCAGCCTTCATCCAGACCCTGATTATTATCTCTCAGTCCAAAGCAAACCTGGACCTTCATTTTTGAGGAGTCCTGGACCTCATTCTCTAAGCCTGAGCCCAACTTCTTCAGAAAACACTGGGTTATAAATAAACATGGTATTTATCATCATTTTATCGCAGTTCCAGGTTCTCTGGGAAAGGTTTTGACCTTAATGAGAGGAGAGGAATCAGTCTTCGGAGGTCTCAGTTCCTCTTCCCTCTCTGCAGGGAGTGACTGTCTCAGAGCTCATCCCTCACTTTTCCAGCCTGATTTCAGGCAGCTGATTCCCAGAGGAGCCCAGAACCATCTGCCAGGCTGACCCCAAACTTCCAGCCTGCCCTGCTCCTTGGAGGAGGTCAGCACTGAAGTCCCGGGGTTGCTCTGCCCGACAGATCCCCTTACAGCATATTTTGTGTATTTTTATTATTTATTTGGTGGAGCTGTTCTAATCCAGTTATCCCTCCCCTTCCCCTTGCTGGTCAGGCTGTTCTGGAAGCAGTGAGGACCTCATTCAACCTGGCAGGGAGCAGCGGGAGCTCTGCCCTGGTGTGGAGCTGAGTTTCCCCTGGAGATGTCACCAGCCCATCGAGGAACATCTGCAGGAGGTCTTGATTTAAATTCTGGATGGAACTCCAATAATTCTGCACCCTAAGGAATACATGGTTCAGACAGGGGAAGGCTGGGAAGATTTGGGAGGGAGGGTGCCAAGGAGAGTTTGAAAAGATGGATTTACTGACAGGCAGTCCAGGTGCCTCGGGGTTGGTTTTTGTTTTTCTCCCCAGCAGCAGGTTTGGGCTGGGGACAGATATAGGAACCAGGATTAAAGAGAGTAACCCAAATCCAGCTCCTGCTGCCCATTCCCACAGCTGGATCTGGGTGCAAAACAGGTTTTGCTTTGGGCTGAGTGGGTGTTCCATAACTTCAGGAAAAGCAGAAGCAGAATCTAAGAAGGGTTTAATCCAAATTTTCTTTTGCACCACACATGGTGCTCTCACAATCCCGAATTTAATGTGGTTCACGGGGATCTGGAAAGGAGATGTTTTGTTTTGCATCCTCCTATTTTGATGACAGATTAGGGAAATGTGAAGCAATTTCTGAAAGGAAACTGGAAGAAGAGAAGCTCTGAGAACACTAAATTCCTAAATGCTCTGGAATATTTTAAAGTGGCAGACTCAGGGACATCAATATGGATTGACCAAACATTTTGGTGTAAGGAAACCTTCAGCTTTGGCACAAGAACAAACCAAACACAGGAGTGGGAAAGAATTCCCTGGGGCCTGCTTTGGTCTACTCCCACTGGGATACGTTTCCAAACCAAACCACCTCATGGAGAGCTCCAATAATCAGAACTGAGAGTTTTTTCCTCAATTAATTTCCTGCAGGGATCCCCCTGGGAGCAGCAGCATCGCCAGCAGTGCTAAAGGCAGGAGCAAATGGGGTCCCACCTGGGATGTGGGGTCAGCTCTCAGCTGAGATGGACCCACCTGTTCTCTGAGCACAGACCATTCCCACCTCTGCAAGGCCCAGCCAATTTCCACCATCTGGCAAAATAATTTTGGCCAAAACTTGTTTTTTCCCCACTACAAACCTGTAGGTTGGGAGTGATGAAGCAGGCTCTGAAACTTCCCCTGAAAGGAAAAGTAATGGAACAGAAAATAAAAAGAGGCTGAAACAAAAAGCAATCTGCCATTAATTTTTTTTCAACTTTTTGCTTGACTGGAAAAATTGAAAAAATTTCAATTCAAGTTAACACAAAACGTATTTTTTCTTCCATTTGGCTATTGAACCAAGAAAAATGTTGTCTCTTAGCTCTTGCTGGCACCTCTTTTTGTTCAATGCTGTGGTTCATTGCCCCTGTTTTTGGGAGGCAGCTCCAGCTCTCTAATTGTGGCTCTGTGCTGGGGAGGCCATGGAGCAGAAGCTCCACTGGATGATTGTTGGTTATTTTGTTGTAGTGGAGGAGAGGAGAATAATCATTGGCCCACACTATCATTTGTGTGTCCTCTCCACAGTCAGAGCCACCAAGGACTTGCATTTAATGTCATTACCCAGGGATCCCAAACTGAGAGCTCATTTCAGGCAAAAAACGTTGTTCTGTCAGTAAATGCCACTTTTGATGAGTGAGATGTTGCTCAGAAATGTGTTGACTTCAATCATGTTTTATTTGAGAAAAAAAAAAAAAAAGCCACAGAGTGGAACTGTTTTGATTTTCCTTTTGAAGTGATTTTTCATTTTAGCTTTTTTTTTCCCCCCATTGGTATTAAAATTCTATTCAGTTTTAAAAAGTAGAACAGGTGGGAGACATTTCAGTCATTAAACCCAAGAGGTTTACGTGATCCCCAAAGCTTTTCCATCTGCTCAGAATTTGACGGGGCGGGGGGAGGGGGGACCCATCCCAGAATCAAAGAAAATGAATGAGAAATTGTGAAATATCTCAGGAGAAGAAAATCACAGAATGGGCTGGGTTGGAAGGGACCTTAAGGGTTATCCAATCCCTGCCCCCTGCCCTGGGCAGGGTCAGCTTCACCTGGACTTGAAGAATGGGCAAAATAATTCCTACAAAAGCATAAAATTCCCTAGGAGGAGGAAAATCCTGACTCCAAACTTGATTAAGATCTGTATTGGGTTCTTTTAGTTTATGTAAAGTATTTTGGGAGCTCTCATTTCCCAGGAGGATCTGGGGCTCTCGTGACATCCAAGTTAAATGAGAGACCTCCATCAGCTCAGGGTTCCCCATGCTGGGGTGGAGCAGAGCAAACTCCTCACATTCCATTCTGTGCCCTGCAAGTGGGGCTCCTTGTGGGGTCCCCAGTGCCTGAGGGGAGCTGAGCACAGCACCCCTGGGCTGGGGCACAGCAGCCTCCCATCCCCTGGGCTCAGCTGAGAGCAGAGCCTGCAGCGGGGAACGGGATGGGGAAGTTTCCTTCATCTTCGGCAGGGAGCTGGGCCAGGGCAGGGCAGGCTGGAGCTCAGGGAAAGGTTCTTCCCCCAGAGGTGCTGGCACTGCCCAGGCTGCCCAGGGAATGGGCACGGCCCCGAAGCTGCCAGAGCTCCAGGGATGCCCAGGGTGGGGTTGTTGGGGGGGTCTTTTGTCCCTTCGTGGACACCAAAAACTGATGCCTTGTGAACACTGACCTAGAACAGAGACTAGACAGAGCTAAAGAATAAAGTAGGGAATTATTAAGAGGCCTCAATGGATCCAGCTTGGGCAGCACAATCCAAAATGGTCCCAAAATGCACGAGCACTCCCGGGGCTCTCCCTGGGGTCAGTTCTGCTCCATTGGCACCTTGGAGTTCATTGTCCCATTCCAGCTTCAGCCCAGGCAGTCCCACCCTGCTTGTTTTTCTCTCTCCAGCCCACGGTGTTTGTGCTCCTGGGCTGAGATTTGGATCATTTGTCCTTGGTGCCCAGCTGGAGCAGGAATTGTTTTGTCTCTGTACTCTGTGAAGAGAGCTCAGCATCCCATAATGTGAAGCCCAGACCCACACACCAAAGCAGCGCAGAATGTGAAAAATAGAAAAGCAAAACCTGAGGCATCACTGGGGAGTCTGGGCAGGGACAGGGGCTGGACTTGATGATCCTGTGGGTCCCTCTCCCTCAGAGTATTCCACAATTCTGGGATTTTTCTTCCTTTCCCCCTACTCAGGCCTTGTGCTCTGCTTTATTCTGAAGCCACCCCAAACCCTCTCTGCACGCCCTGAAGCAGCACCAGCTCCACCCCAAATCTCCCCACACCCCTGTGGCTGCATCTATCTCCCAGCTCCGCCTGTCCCACAAGGTCCCATCACTTCCTTGGATAATAAATCCCCCAATTCTCCCCCCAGCTCATCTCTCTCCTTTCCCTCACCTTCAGGGTTTTGACAGCAGCTCCCTCCCCGCCTTTTGTCAAAACAGGCTCAGATGGGAGCCCAGTCAGCCTGGGACTGAGGTGTGATTGATTGAGGTGTAATTGATTGATTGATTGAGGTGTGATTGACAGCAGTCCCAGCAGGGGCAGGGCTGGCAGCCCGGGGTCATGGACAGGAGCAAGTGAGGGAGAGCCCGGCCCGCCACTCGTGTCCCTGACAGTCGGGAACAAGCGGCTGGGAAAGTTCCTGGGGATTTAAGGTTCCATTGGCACCCCCAGCCAAGTGACCCCGGCAGTTTTTCCTCTCAGGGCAGATTTCAGTGCCACGTTTCCAGATGGTTCCAATGCCCTGGGCATTCCTTCTTGTTGATCTTAAATTTGTCAAGCACTTGGAGCAAGGTGTGGGAGTGGGACAGAGCAGCTGAGGGTGCTCTGCTCACACCAGCTCCCGTTTCCCTCCTCTCCTCAGGTGGGCTCAGTTATCCAAGGAATTCTGCTCCTGCTGGGTGGACACCAATAAATATGTGCAAACACTGGTGGCTACAACCTGGGGCTCCTCCCATGCTGGAGAGAACAAAGGTGTTGGAAAGCTCAGTTTTCGCTTTCCTTCTCCAGAAAGGGAATTTGGAGACAGACAGAAATAATTACCCATTCCATCTTAATTACCAAGAGTGGAATTTCTTCTTTTGATTCACAGCACATTAAAGCCATTCAAATAATTCCTTGAAAATGATACTGCTGTACTGAACCTGAGCAAGTTATCAACCTGTGACCACAGCAAAACCTGGGGAGAAAAGTCTTTCTTCTGCTGTGGCATGGCCAAGTGATAGCTCCAAATGGACCTGTTTTGGGAAAGAACTGACATTTTTCATCCCCAAATAGCCCCATTCAGATGTGTTAGGGGAAGAAGTCATTCAGCCAAAGGGTAACTCTGAAAAGCTCTCGCTTGAAGCCTCTCTGTGAAGTTTAACCCCAGCCAGCAGCTCAGTCCCACCCAGGCACTCCAGTGGGATGGGAGAGGATCCAGAGGGTAAAAGTGCTGTCCCCAGGCTCTGTGCTGAGTCTGGGGTCACTGAGAGCCCCAGCAGGCCAGGGGCTTCCTCCTGCAGCCAAGGACTGATGGACAGCACCAATCTGAGCCTGGGATCTCACTTGGCTGCCCATCAAAACTGGGACCAGAGGCTGCAGGGCAAACCCCGATGCCACCCCTCTGCCCTGGCAGTCCCAGGTGCTGCCAGGGAGCAGCAGTGGGCACCTCCAGCTCCTGCAGGCCCTGCTGCTCCTCCTCACCCACGGCCCTGGTGTGCAATAATCCATCAGATCCCTCTCGCAGATAATGCAGAGAATTGTTTTGCCCCCCAGGTTCAGGGGGGCTTTGGGTTTTTTGTTGTTGTCGCTGCAGGATTTTTACCAAGTGTATGAAAGAAACTCAAACTGTGCTGCTGAGTTTCAGAGCCGTGCAGGGCAAGGCAGTGCTGTGATTTCTGTGCTCCAACCCCTCTCCCTGAGAAAGCTATTTGTGGAGATGCTTTCAAGCTCCAAATCAATGTGCAGTTACTGTTTACCATGAAAATGAGCATTTCAGCCTCTTCCACTAAAAGGGAGAGAAATTTTCAAATCACCTGCCATTTAAATGGCATCTCGAACACAGTCACTAATTTAATGCAAATCTGATACAGTTTCCTTGTATTTGTCATTTCAGAGCATTTTTGTGCTTGTAGTTTTCATGCAAATGTTGCTGCTCCAGTGCTAACTGGGTCTGTGCAGTGATCACTTCAATAGCAGTAATTCCAGCTGGGGTGTCTGTACTGCCTCTCCAGGCTCTCTGGCACCTCTCTTTTATTGCTGGGAGAGAAGTGAGACCTCACTTGTCAGTGGGGTTTTGTTTGCAGTGCCTTTCTCTACTCTGACTCTGATCAATATCAAACTCTCATCAAATGTTTCAGGTAACAATAAACAGAACCCTGTGGATCTGGGGAAAAGCATCAAAACCTGAGCACAGAAGAAAAGGATTTAAAGCCTTGCTCTGCTCTCCAGCAGAAATGGCTGCTCTGACCCCAGTGGGGCCCGGCCCTGCCCCTCTGTCCAGCACTCCCATCCTGGCTGTGTCCAGGGTGGAGGCACTGAGGGCCTCAGGGATTTATTGCTCACAAACCATTCAGCCAAGGGGAGAATGGCTGAATCTGGGGAGTTTCCCAGGCCAGCCAGGAAGAAGAGAAGATCCCACCCAATTTTTGTGGCTCTCTGAGGTCCCTCCTGACCCCCAGCCAGCACAGTTTGCTCAACACCAACTGCACTCCTGCTCCTTCCTACAGAATTCAAAAATACTTCCTCCCTGTGGTGGCAAAGCAATCCCAACCCCAGTTTGCACTGGTCCAACTGGAGATCAGCCCAATTTATTCAGCAAACCTTGCCAGCCCAGGGTCTTGCCCTGGGTCCTACTCCCACCATCAGCCACATCCCAGCTCTCAAATGCCCCAGGTTGGCTCTGGGAAGGGGACAGAATGAACTCAGTGACAGCCAGAATGAAACACGACACACAATCATTATTGAGAAGAGATTAATGGGCAGCCTTAAGGAAAAAAAAAAAAGAGAATGTTTCATTTTGTCCTAGGTGCTCTTGACAGTAGAATGGTCTGTGAGTTACTCAAAGTGCAGTGAAAGCTGAGCTGAGCGCTGCTGGCTGCATCTCCTCCAGGATCCGGGAATGAGGATGACTCCCCTACCCTTCTGCTTTGCTAGAGATAAGGCTGAAATACTGAAATACACTTCAGATCAGGAGGCGCCTGGGCTGCGGGAAGGTGATGGGGAACACGGCGGAAGATGTGAGTGCAGAATGTAAACAGCAACATGGGGAGAATGTAATTGAAAAGAGTCTGCCAGGCAGAACGAGGGACCGGGAGAGGTCAGCGCCATCCGCCGCCTTCTGCCGGGCTGTGCGGAGAAACCGCCGGATCTGGCAATTCAGTCCTGGCACGGAGGAGCTGCTGCTGCTGGAAACAGCTCAGATCCTGCAGCTGAGTCGGGCACCTTCTGTACTTGGCACTGCATGGAGCAGCAAGGGGGGAGAGCAAACAGAGCGCTTAAATCGGCAAAACCTGGGGAAACCGAGGCACGGGGCAGCAGGTGATGTGGGGAGGGATTCTGGAGCAGCACATGTTTTTTCCTGCCTTTTAAACCACAGCCTCATGCATTTGTTTGTCCTGCTCCTCAGAAAGGCTGGAACAGGCTGGGAGGATCATGGGGACCCCACAGCACGAGGGACACCCACAGGTGCCATGGCAGGACAGGTCAGGGAGCAGAGCAGGGAGATGTTGAGGTCTGGGATTGAGGATGGACTGCTTGCCCAGGGCCACGTGGCCCAGGAACAGAAGCTTCTGGTCCTTCAGAGAAGCTGAGTCCTGCCCAGGGCACAGCAGTGCCGTTCAGCTCATTCTTCTTCAGGATCCTGCCCCCTGACCCGAGTTCAGGCACTCTGGTGCCAAAAAGCCAGGAACCATCTAAGCCACGTGTGCAATGACAGATCTCTGAGCCCACCAAGGGGCTGCTGTGAGCTGGAGAGAGGCAGAGACTCCTGATGGGAGCTGGAAAGCTGCCAGGGCTGGGCTTTGGGCTGATTTGCATGAAATGCAGATAAGCACTATCAAGCCCTTTTAATTCTGATGAGACACTCACTCCAGCAGCTGGATGGCAACCCAAGGGCTGCAGGGAGAAGGCAGCAGGACATGCCCAGGGACTGATGTCCCCAGTTTTCCACTGTTCAGGCTGTGCTGACCCATCCACCAGCCTCAGGAACGTCCCTCAGTTGTCATTTCCAGCTCAGCAGGCTCTGATCCCTCCCAGAGTGCTTTTCTTGCAGACAGGATCCAAAATGTGCCTGCTGAAACTGGAGTCCTGGAGTGGTTTGGGTTGGAAGGGACCTGAAAGCCCATCCAGTGCTACCCCCTGCCTTGGGACACCTTCCACTGTCCTAACCTGGCCTTGGACACTCACAGGAACCCAGGGGCAGCCTGAGCATCTTGCTGAGTGTTCCTCACAGTCCTCTGCACAAATTCAGGAATATTTAGGAAGGAGAGTCACCACCCAGCTCTGGGCTGCTCCACCGGTGGGGTAAAGGCAGGAGGAAAAAGGTAAAAGGGAGGATGGATTAGTATGAGCATTGCGAGAGGCAGATTATTACAACTTTACTGAATTATTGTATCACCAAAAGGTTAAAAAGGAGGCATCTTTCCAATGCCTCCAAATTGTTCTTTCTGCTTTTTTGAAGAGGAGACAAAGGAAAAAAAACGAAATACAAATGAAATTAAATCAAATGAGTTCCTGGACTGCTTAAGATGGTATTTTACCCCATTTAAAACCTCCCTCAGGAGACGAGGCTGATTTAATAAACCTGAGAGATGTTGTGGCGATGACTAAAATGCCTTGATGAAAGCACAACTTGGCTGGGGCTGCATTAGCCTGGGAAACTTGTTCCAGCTTCTTAAGAGGAATCTTTTAATCCATTCTTGAGATGGAAAGAAAGCATCAGGCAGAAGACATCCATAAAGGGAAAAAAACTCCATGCATTTAACGCAGCTCTGCATGGAAACTGCTCTAATTGCAGTGTTAATTGCCAGGTGGGACAGTTTAATTGAAGAATCCAACAGAATGCACTGGAGGCCAGAAGCACCTTTAGTTCTCTGTGTCCAAAGCTGCAGTTTGCAGTGTGACACCCCGATGGATGTACAATTCCAGCAGCCAGGATGGGGAAGGGGCAGAGTTCCCTCCTTCAGGATGGGGGGACAACTCCTGCAGTTCAGTGCTGCCATCCCAAACTTTCCCCAAGGAGGGAGTCTGCTGGGAGAAATCATCAACTCTGCCCAGAGTCACTGAGACCTTGAGGGACGTTCTGGCAACAGTTCCCAAGAAATGACAGAATTATGGAATATCCTGGGTGGGGAGGGACCCACAGGATCATGGATCCAACCCTGGCCCTGCCCAGACACCCCAACAACCCCACCCTGGGCATCCCTGGGGCTCTGGCAGCCTCGGGGCCGTGCCCATTCCCTGGGCAGCCTGGGCAGTGCCAGCACCTCTGGGGGAAGAACCTTTCCCTGAGCTCCAGCCTGCCCTGCCCTGGCCCAGCTCCAGCCGTGCCCTGGTGCTGTCCCTGTCCCAGGATCTGTGCCAGCCTTTTAGCTTGTCCTGCCTTTGGGGGACTCAACAGCTCCTCACAATTCTGTACCACTGGCAAAACCAACTTTATCCTGCGCTGAGCAGAGCCCAAACAGGGAAGGGTTGAGGATGAACCACCCACCTGGAGATCAAGGCTTGGAGGTCAAGGAGCTTCCCAGCCCTTATTTCGTCCAGCCCTGCCAATTTCAGCCCTGCTGACCCCACCCCAAATGCTCTCAGCCATCCCTCCCACACTGCCCCAGCCTCGCCTGTCTTGCACAACACCCGGCTGGAATTTGGGATTTATGAATGCATGGAGGGAGGCAGAGGATCCCGATCCCACCCATCCTGCTTTCCTGCAGCAGTTGTGGCTCAGTGAAGCTGTCTTTGCCTAAATCTGCCTGTGTGGAGCTCAGGGAATGCTCTGGAATTATTCACATCCAATCTTTTTCCCCTGAGGATGAACACAAACCTCTCTGTACACGCTGGTAAATTCCTGACCTTGAAATAAAACCATGGGAGCTGTCTTCAGTAGCTGGATGGCAAAGCAGGTTTTCCAGGTGTTGAATTATCTCTGTCACTTTGTGACTGCAAAGAAACCCTGTCAATGTGCTTTTATTTCATCCCAAAAACACCAGAGAAGCTTCCCCACTCCGGAGCCCACTACGCAGGAGAAGGAGCTCTCATTCTCAGAACTGATTTCCTGATTATATTGTGGCTTGGCAGCATTCTTGAGAAAAGCGTCCCCGAAATTCTCCTGTCACAGGTGCAGTGACAAAGGCAGAAGATTTGGTGTTTAGAGCAGAAAGGCACAGGGAGAGGATGAGGGAGTGACTTCAGGCCTTGGCTTTGGAGTCTGAGGGAGCTCAGCCCCTGCACAGCTGAAATCTGTCATTTATCTTGGTGGCTAAATGGAGATTTAGCCAAAGAGACCTTTCCCCCCCTTAACTTTTGCAAGTTTTAGTTAAACCTGTGATACTCCACACATATCCACACTTGCAGACCTTTTTTTGATTTACTAGTCAAATGTCTTCACTGAAAATTTTGACTGAAAAAATAGAAAAGCTGTGTCATGTTTAAAGTTAAAAAAAAAGGTCAATATCTGTTTAAACATGTTATTTTTAAAAAAACAAAGTCATCAGTAAATCTGGCAGCAATAACAGCAGCCAACTGCTAAAAGGCTTGGATTTATAAAACCACTTATAATAAATATTTCAATTTCTAGTCAACTTTTGCAAGACACAATCCCATAGCAAAAGCAAAGCCAGACACGCCATGAAAAAATCAATGGGTGTTTCAGGCTCCAGACTTTCATGATCTGCACTGAGGTGAAATGGAATCCCGTGCCTGTCCACAGTGAGCTCTGACAGCCCTTTCTGCGCAGCAAACACAAAATCCTCCACCAGCTGCTGAGAGGAGCTGGTTTGTGTGACAGAGAGACCTGAGGGGACAGGGAGGGACCGGGAAGATGCAGTGTCCCCAGCACTGAGGGGCTGCAGGAACAGGGGAGGGTCTGAGCAGCACTGATCCCTCGTGGATGGAGATGGAGCGGGCTCTGTTCAAAGGAGATCTTCCCCAGTGCTCTATGCCCTGTGGAATGCCAGTATGTGACATTGGATCACAGGGCAGCAGAGGGGTTGGGGTTAGGGTGGAATTCCACACAGTGCTCAGAGCCCCTGGCATAGAAATCCCAGCTCGGCTTTTTTTCACTCCAGGAACATAGCAGGAAAGGGAAAACCCTTCTCAGGGAATGCAAACCCTTCTCAGGGAATGCAAACCCTTCTCAGCAAATGCAAACCATTCTCAAGGAATGCAAACCCTTCTCAGGGACTGCAAACCCTTTTCAGTGACTGCAAACCCTTCTCAGGGGCTGCAAACCCTTCTCAGCTGGGGCTTGGGCTCATTTGGAATCAAGGTCTGGGGGTGGCTGATGATGCTCTGATTGTGGGGACAGCAGGGGAGGCTCCCAGGCCATGCTGACAGAACCAGGGCATTCCTTGGTGGCTTTGTGCTTGAGTGCTCAGGGTTTGTCCCTTCTCTTCCCCCTCCAACTCAGATTGAAGACAAGCTGGGATGGTGCAGCCCCAGCTCTGCACTGTCCCCATCCTGAATTAAAGACGGCAGGACAGCCAGGGCTGTGCTCCCCTCTCTGCTGGCTGGACCTTGTGAGTCCCTCCTTATGTAGTTTAGGGTCTCAAAGCTTAACTCTCCTTTAATTTCATTAGTGACTGAGCATCTGTGGCCTGGGTCAGCATGTCAGGCCTGTCTGTCATTTGAGGCAGGAAATGGGGAAGGTTTGGATGCTGTTGGGATTCTCACAAGCATCACTTCATGATGCCCCAGGTCCACGGCTCTCAAAGGTGAGAGCCTTTTGTCTGCACAGCTCCTGCCTCAACTCAAAGAGAGATTCCCGATTTCTGCTGAATTTAGGGGGCAGCAGGAGGGACACGGAGCAGCACTTCCTTCCCCATCCAGTTCAGAATTAGAAACCCCTCAGAAATCCCCGTCTGCCTAAAGGCCGAATTATCCCCAGCAGGAACAAACTGGCCATGGTGACCATAAATGACCGGAGCTTTGCAAAGGCCGAGTCTGCCTGTACAAACCGGTGATTGCACAATTTCCTGTGGGCACGAGGTTTCCTTCCGAGAAGTGACCCTGGCACACCTTTAGAGGTGGCAGGACGTGCCCTGGGCAGTGACAGTGACAGTGACGGTGACAGCCCGGCTCCGTGCCCTGCCAGGACCTTCCCCGGGCAGTGACAGGGAGAGGGGCAGGGACAGAGACAGGGACAAGGACAGGGACAGTGACAGAGACAGGGACAATGACGATGACAGTGACAGTGACAGGACAGCGACAGGACAGTGACAGGACAGTGATGGTGACAGTGACAGTGAGAGTGACGGTGACGGTGACAGTGATGGTGACAGTGACAGTGACAGGACAGTGACAGTGACGGTGACGGTGACGGTGATAGTGACAGTGACAGTGACGGTGAGGGTGACAGTGACAGTGACGGTGATGGTGATGGTGACAGTGACGGTGATGGTGATGGTGACAGTGACAGGACAGTGACAGGACATTGACAGTGATGGTGACAGTGACAGTGACAGTGACAGTGACAGTGACAGTGATGGTGACAGTGATGGTGACGATGACAGTGATGGTGAGAGTGACAGTGACGGTGATGGTGACAGTGATAGAGACAGTGACAGTGACGGTGACAGTGACAGTGACAGTGACAGTGACAGTGACAGGACAGTGACAGTGACGGTGACAGTGACAGTGACAGTGACAGGACAGTGACGTGACAGTGACGGTGACAGTGACGGGACAGTGACAGTGATGGTGACAGTGACGGTGACGGTGACAGGACAGTGACAGTGACAGTGACAGTAACAGTGACAGTGACAGTGACAGGACAGTGACAGTGGCAGTGATGGTGACAGTGACAGGACAGTGACAGTGACAGTGACAGTAACAGTGACGGTGACAGTGACGGGACAGTGACAGGACAGTGACGGTGACAGTGACAGTGATGGTGACAGTGACAGTGACAGGACAGTGACGGTGACAGTGACAGTGATGGTGATGGTGACAGGACAGTGACAGTGACAGTGACAGGACAGTGACAGTGACGGTGACAGTGACAGTGACAGTGACTGTGACAGTGACGGTGACAGTGACAGTGATGGTGACAGTGACAGTGACGGTGACAGTGACTGTGACAGTGACGGTGACAGTGACAATGATGGTGACGGTGACAGTGACGGTGACGGTGACAGTGACAGTGAAGGACAGTGACAGTGATGGTGACGGTGACGGTGACAGTGACAGGACAGTGACAGGGACAGTGACAGTGACGGTGACAGTGACGGTGACGGTGACATTACAGTGACAGTGACAGTGACGGTGACAGTGATGGTGACAGTGACATTACAGTGACAGTGACAGTGAGCTCTCTGCCAGCAGCTCGGGCGCGGAGCTGCGGGCACAGTGGGCGCGGGGCCGGCCGGGCCGGGCACAGTCCAGCCCTCGGCCGGTGTTTATTGGCCCAGGGCCAGTCCCGGCTTTCCTCGTGGCCGGGCGCTCCTCGGGGTGCCTCAAGGGTTGCTCCTGGTTCTCCACTCCGTTTCCAGAGTCACTGCAGGCCGAGTCCAGAGGGGAGCTCGGAACAAAAGGCAGAGGGTCCCTCCTGCCCTGCTGTTGTGACATTCCTGCTCGGGAGGGAGCTCTGGGGACAATCGGAGCCCTAACGCAGGGCCCTGAGCACGAGACATGAACCAGAAGCTGGGTAAGGAATTATTACTTCTGCTTCTGTTCCATTATGCTTTATGCTAAAAGACTTAAATGATCGATGCTGTGTTAATAAATTTCATTTGGCTCATTTAATAGATGACTTAGTAGCGGAGTGAGTTTGGCTACGGCCAGTAATGAATTAATAACTATGCAAGGAGCACATTCCCTCACAGAAATACTTCATCCTGGCATAAATCTTTATTCCAGGGGAAACACGGAGGCTCTGCAGGACTGTGCTGCCTCTCCGGGGCCACAGGTGTCACTCGGATCTGGAGACAGGAGTGTAATGTTCCTTTACGACAGGGGTTAAAGGAGTTGCTTTCCCAACTGGCCCAAATGCTCCCATTGTTTCCTCACTAATGGCACCACTTTCCCAGTGCATGGAGAGCGTGGGCCTGACAGAAGAGCTGGAAATGAATTTGTCAGCTTTGCTCAGCTGCATCCAGGAGTTAATGCCCGGCAGGGCTGGGGTTTTGCAGTGCAGCTGCTGGCCCAAAACTCCTCCAAAATCCCCTGTGGAATAACTCCAGATATCCTGATATTTCAGATATGTCCAAATGGAGCATGGACAGGGGGTTCCGTATGGATCCCATCCAGCTCCAGATATTCCATGATTCACCCACTTGAAATTTCTCAGTTTTGCTCAGGGTGAAAATGTTTCTTTAGCACTTAAGCTGCACTTCCCCTGTGCAGCCCCAGCCTGTTCATGCTCACGCTGGCAGTGACTGATGGGGATAATTCCTCCCCACTTGCCCTGGCACAGCCTCTTTTGCACTGCAAACAGCTCTGCTGCCTCCACAGAGTCATCTCCCCTCCAGCCCGGGCCTGCATGGCTCTCACAGGCCCAATTCTCCAAACCTTTCCATCATTTTTATGGCTCCCTGGCCGGTACGTGCTGCTGGAGGTTTGTGATGTGCGTCAGGCTGATGGAACACCTTGAGCAGGCTGTGCTGGGCTCTCCTGGGCTTCTCTGGGCAGCCCTGGGAGCTGCAGGGACCCCCACGGATGATCCCCCTAACGGGGGCACAACACAGCTGGGACAGGGAGAGGGAGGGACAAAGAAAGCAGCTGGAGCTTCTAGGGCAGCAAATGCTGTGCAGGAAGCTCAGGGGATGTTCTGCACACAGATCACAGAATCTGTGATCAGAATGGTTCAGGCTGGAAAAACTCCCACCAGTCACCCCAGAGAGTCCCATCCCTGTTGGACACTCCCTGTGTTTTATCAGGTCCTACCCAACCCTCACAGCTGGAAACAGCTGGAAGATGAGGCAGCAGGGCAGGGCAGCTTCTGGAAGTGTCCTCTCCCAATCCCAGGAGATGCCAAGGCATGGAACCCAGCTGGTCCCCTCTCCCTCCCTGCACTGCAGTCACTCCTTTGGCGGGTTCTGTTCCTGGGCTGCTTCTGGAAGGGGAACAGGAGCTGTGGGAGGAACCAGGAACCAGGAACCAGGGAGGGATCAGGAACCAGGGTGGGATCAGGAACCGGGGTGGGATCAGGAGCCGGGGTGGGATCAGGAGCCGGGGTGGGATCAGGAACCAGGGAGGGATCAGGAGCCGGGGTGGGATCAGGAGCCGGGGTGGGATCAGGAACCAGGGAGGGATCAGGAGCCGGGGTGGGATCAGGAGCCGGGGTGGGATCAGGAGCCGGGGTGGGATCAGGAACCAGGGAGGGATCAGGAGCCGGGGTGGGATCAGGAGCCGGGGTGGGATCAGGAACCGGGGTGGGATCAGGAACCAGGGAGGGATCAGGAACCGGGGTGGGATCAGGAACCAGGGAGGGATCAGGAACCAGGGAGGGATCAGGAGCCGGGGTGGGATCAGGAGCCGGGGTGGGATCGGGAGCCGGGGTGGGATCAGGAACCAGGGAGGGATCAGGAACCAGGGTGGGATCAGGAACCAGGGAGGGATCAGGAACCGGGGTGGGATCAGGAACCAGGGTGGGATCAGGAGCCGGGGTGGGATCGGGAGCCGGGGTCTCTGCACACACTGCCTGACCCTGGAGATCTGAGTCTGCTCCTTGCCAGCCTTGTGTCCTGGGACACCAGCACTGCTCAGGGGTTTGGGATGCTGAGAGCAGAACACCACACCAGTCCTGCTGATATTCAGCAAATATCCTGCATGTGCTGCTTCTACATAAAATGAGGTTGTTTGCCTTAAAAAAAAAAACAAAAAAAAAAACAAAACAAAAAAAAAAACCAACAAACCAAAACCTGCCTGCAGGATTAAAATTGCTCCTAATACACACCAGGGTTCTCTCTGCCTCCAAACACAGGGATCAGAGTTCCAGCAGAGGTGGAGTGCCTTCAACAATTCCGTGATTCTGTACCTTGGAGCAGCTGGGTTCTGCCTCCAAAGCCCTTTTTGTCCTTTTCTCCCCCAGGAGCAGGGGCAGGTTTTACTTGAGATGCACAAACGGTTCCCATTCCACAGCGGAGGCAATGAAAGTGCTGAGTGCAATCACTGCCGGAGCTCATGGCTGCTTTATGGGGCTGCTGCAGAAGTCTGAAACCTGCCTGCTGCACATTTGGAGATGATGGAAAATGCCAGACTGCCAAAGTGTGCAGGGAACGTGGCCTGAGAGCCGCAGTAGGGACGGGACAGAGCCACTGCTGAGGGGGCAGCAGGGCAGGGGATCCCTCACTGCACTGACTGCAGCCCCGAGTGACCCCAGACACCTCAGGGCTCCCAGCCAGGATCACCACTGGTGGCAGGAAGGACCAAAGTTCTGTGCCAGCCCCAGCCCCAGCCCAGGGGCTCAGGCCCCCAAGGATGTTTTTTTCTGCCTTTCAGCAGTTCATGTCCCCAGACTGTGGTGTGAACTCCCGACTCAGGAGTGCAGGAAGTGGGATTTTGTCATCAGAGAGCCTCGGGTACCAACCAGACCAAACCCACTGAGCAGCTCTGCAAAGGAGCTGCCTTTGGCATCGTACCCTGGAGTGAAAAGAATCCCTGTCAGCAGTAAAGGCCACCTTGTCCCATGAGCAGCCAGCAGGAGCTGTGTGTCCCTGTCATTAACAGCGCTGCCCAACTCAGATCCAGGCTCACCTTGGCTTGAGGTCACGCAGCTGAAACCTAAATCCTGTGGATGTGCAGGTGCCAGGGGAGTCCTGCTGCTTATCTCCTGCTCTGGGGCTGGGCCTTGTTTTCCCTGAGCTTGCTGGAAAAACAGAGATAAAATCCCCTGTCCACAGCCCCAGAGCTGCCATGAACAGAGATAAAATCCCCTGTCCACAGCCCCAGAGCTGCCATGAACAGAGATAAAATCCCCTCTCCACAGCCCCAGAGCTGCCCCCAAGTCCAGTGTGCAGCAGCCCCTGATGAGGCTTTCAGTGGCTGCTGAGATAAGGAGGAGTTGAACCCATGGAGCACTGAGATAAGGCACCACACACAGATCAGGGGTTTCTCCTGCCTGGCATCCAAGTGGACACACAATTGACCATGTACTGGTGGCTGCTGGGACCTGGCCACTGTCCCCTGCTGTCCCCAGGCAGGGTGGGCACTGAGACCCTCTGTGTCCAACAGACCCTCAGAGAACAGAGCAGATAACACAGAGAACAGAGCAGAACAGAGAGCAGAGAGCAAAAAACAGAGCAGCAGCCTCTGGGGCTGGGGGAGGCAGAGGGACTCACCCTGTGTCCCCAGAGTGACCAAGGACCCCGACACTGAGGGGCTGTGGCAGGAGAGAGGTTGTGGAAGTAACTGGTTGTGGAAGAACTGAGGAGGAACTGGGTTTGGAATTGTCCTGGGAGCTGAGCAGAGGCTGCCCTGGCCCTGGGGTGAGGCTGAGCAGCCGCTCAGCTCTGCCAGGGTTTGTTGTTCAGGGCTTTTCCTTCTAGTTCAGGGCCTTCTCCTGGGAGTGGGATGCCCCATGCCTTGGGAGGAGTGCCAGGCTGTGTCATCGAGCCATGGAGTGGTTTGGGGTGGAAGGGACCTTAAATCCCATCCCCTGCCATGACAGGGACCCCTCCCACTGTCCCAGGAGCTCCAGCCCCAGTGTCCAGCCTGGCCTTGGGCACTGCCAGGGATCCAGGGGCAGCCCCAGCTGCTCTGGAAATTCCAGCCCAGCCCCTCCCCACCCTCCCAGGGAACAATTCCCAATTCCCAATCTCCCATCCAGCCGTGTCCAAAGAAGTGACAGGAATGTTTCACAGACTAAGATTTCTCCTTTCAAAAGACTGACCTTCCAAATTCCCCTCATTTTAACACAAAGGAAGAAAACTCTGAGCTTTCAGCCACCCCTTCCCCCCAAAACACACCTTTTTTGGTTGTTTTTTTTTTTTTTTTTTTTTTTGGCTGGGATTGAAGTGATTTTAGTTTCTATTGTGGCTGCTGAGCCAAAGAAGTGCCTTTCTGTCTGTTCTGCAGCTAATTTAGAATGGATGCATAAATTGTCACTCAGCTCGGTGCCCAATATCTGACTGCAGATCAGCTCATATTAAACATTAGACAGGTGCTAAATACAGCTTTAATGTTTCCACTTATAAGATGATCCCTCTCCCACTTCTTCTGTGATCCCTCCCTTTCCTGTGCCAGAGAGAGGAAAGGATTCCCAAAGAGCCTGGTTCAGTATTGCTGGGGAAAATCCACCCTTGACATTCCAGCTCCTGCCCAGCCTGGGGCCTGCTGGGCTGGGAACATCCCTCACCCCAAATCCCTCACCCCAAATCCCTCACCCCACAGGCTGGAGCTGCTCCTGTTGCTGCGGGTATACGAACAGAGCTGGGAAGGGGCTGCAGCCCCAGGAGGGGCTGAGGGAGCTGGGAAGGGGCTGAGGGAACTGGGAAGGGGCTGGAGAATCCCTGAGGGAACTGGGAAGGGGCTGAGCCTGGAGAAAAGGAGGCTCAGGGGGGACCTTGTGGCTCTGCACAGCTCCTGCCAGGAGGGGACAGCCGGGGGGTCGGGCTCTGCTCCAGGGAACAGGGACAGGAGGAGAGGGAACGGCCTCAGGGTGGATTTTAGGGAAATGCCCCATGGAAAGGCCTGGCACAGATGCCCAAGGAGGTGTGGAGTCCCCACTCTTGGAGGGGTTTAAGCCCTGTGCGTGTGGCACTTGGGGACATGGCCAGTGCTGCCGCAGCGGTGTGGGGGAGCAGGGGGTTTGGTGATCCCAAAGGTGTTTTCCCATGTTTCTGTAGAAAATCTGCCGAGGAATGGTCCCAGCCCTGTGCAGGTAACTGGGCTGGGAAGGGTTGCTGTGAGCTGTCCATGCCCAAAGGAGGGATGGGCAGTGAATTCCATGGAACTCAGGTTTGTGGGTTTGGTTACCCCTTTATCCAGCTGGGTAAGGAAGTCCAGAGAGCCCCTGAGGTTACTGGGAAAGGATGTTCTGGGATAAATTGCTGCAATTAGAGGCCTTGAGGGTCAAAACATTCCTCATAGATGTCTCTGAACCCTGCAGGATGCAGCACCTCCTCAGAGAGGATTTATCCTCATGACCTTTGTGCACAAACCCAAATCATCCTAACTTGGAACCAGAACTGTCCCCAAAGTTCTGAATATCTTCCACCTCTCCCTCATCCTTTCAGTGCAGAAAAGAGAAGAAGAAAAAGTCCTGAATTTTACACCAAATTCCATTCACCAGAAGACACAAGAACCCCCCAGAGTGATCTCCAAGTGCGACATGGAGCAGTTGCTGTAGATAATCCCTATAAAAATTAATGCCTCAGAAAATGTTGGAGCCCAGCCCAACACCACAAACCATCTGTCAGCTCCAGGACAGCGCCACAGGGCCAGGGGGCTCCACATGGCACAGGAAGGGATGGGTTTGGCACTGAGCTTGGAGCAGGGGTGGATCCTGCAGCTGCAGCCTCGTGAGGGACCAGCATAGCAGAGGAATAATCCCATAAATAAATGCAAGGGCAGGAGTCTGGACCAGAGCTGTGCTTGAAGGACTTTCATGCAGCTCATTGAGGCTTTTAAAGGAATGGGTTATTCCCAGTGTTTTGGGGCTGGTGAGTGGGTTTTTCCCAGCCTGTGGGGTCCTGCAGCAAAGACCTCATTTGCCATTAGGGGCTGTGCTTGGCTTTGCACATCCCACGGGAAGGCTCTGCTCCATCCCATTGCTCTCCAGACAGCAACAATTTCATACATTCATTCCTCACCCAGAGATCTCAGGGAGGCTTTTATCCCAAAAAAGAGAGGGGCTGGAGCTGCCATGAGCCGTGCATGGGGGACTGAGGGGACGTGAGGGGACGTGAGGGGACGTGAGGGGATGTGAGGGGACACTCCTGGAGCCCCACAGAGGAGCAGTGCAGGGGCTCATGGGGACACAGAATGTCCAAGGACTTCAGCAAAGCTCCGGGTCCAGCTCCAGGCACAGCCAAAGGTCCCAAAGCTCGGGGTCACTGACCCAGCTGCAACCACAGAGCAGCAGAGGAACAGGAAACGTGACCCCAGCACCAGAGGGAGCAGATCTGCCTGGAAAGGGTTGCAAAAATCCTAAATCCATGGCCCCGTGCACTGCAGCTGGAGCCTTGTGGGCTTGGCAGAGTTTGGGGGTGGCCACTGGGATGTGTCACGTGCACTTTACTCTGCAGGGACCTGGGGTTTCAAATTCCCAAACCCAGGATTGCACAGGCTTATTTGGGATTTACAGCCCCTCAAATACGGGGACAGGCCAACCCCTTCTTCTGCAGCTCCGCACCAGGAATCTTTTCCCAGCTGCTTTAGTGGAAAATAGGAATTTTTTCCATGAAAAATGCTGAAACAAAGGTTCTGATGGGAACTTTGGGGTTTTGAGAAAACCCTGACAGCAAAAATGCAATGTCCCAATATTACATCATTCTCCTAAAGAATCGTAACTTAATTGATACAAAGAATTAAAACTGAACCACTTCTAAAAGCAGCTGTGAGGTGATTTTTACTTTGTTTTGTGAGAAAGTAAAATTAAGGTGTTTTTTTTTTTTCCTTTTTCTGCATAGACAATTTTCAAATTGTGAACTCCCCTAAAGAAGCCAAGCTTGCCCTGGGGTGTCTGGGGGATCACTGATGGTGGAAGCAGTGAGATGAATAATCTCCCATTATTTCCTGGCTGCTCCCAGCTCCCCAGCTCTGCTGGAAGCTCCAGCCTTGAGCTTTCCCTTTGGAAAAGGAACAAACCAAAGCTTCAGGAGTTTCTGGAGTAGAAAGTTGGAAAATTTGTGGAATCCTGGAATAGTTTGTGTTGGAGGGACCTTAAATCCCATCTCACCCCACCCCTGCCATGACAGGGACCCCTCTCACTGTCCCAGGTGCTCCCAGCCCCAGTGTCCAGCCTGGCCTTGGGCACTGCCAGGGATCCAGGGGCAGCCCCAGCTGCTCCGTTCTGAGCCCGTGGCTGAGCTGAGTTTTGTTAAATCAGCTGAAGAGCCCAAACCCAGCCCTAGCAGGGAGCATCCCTGCAGCAGCAGCTTTGGGCTTTGCTTGAAGGGAGGCTGAGCTGGAATTGCTGCCCACTGACAACGGCAGCCACAGTCTCACTGCTCAGCCCCCTTCCATGGGATACTCCAAGATGTCGACAAAACTGTTGATATTTTATTTTTAGTTCTCCTTTCAGATGCTTGTTGAGAATAATTCCCAAAAAGCAGCTGTGGAAAAGGAAGGTATTGTGAGCCTGAACACTCTTTTTCCATTTAGGTTGCTGAAAGTGCTTGAAGGTTTCTGCAAATAGAAAAGAAGACCATTTATTTTCCAACCACAGTGTTGACATGAGAAACCCAGCGGGAAGTGGCTCTCAAACACAAAGGAGTTGTTTCACCAAGCTCCTCAAAAGGGCACTTACAGCATGAGCTGGTGGAGCTGAGGGTGCAGGGGAACTGAAACTTGGGAACATCTGAACAGCCACGAGCTCTGCACCAGCTCAGGACACGGAATCAGGCTGGGATGGGCTGGTTTGGGACCTTAAATCCCACTCAGTGCCACCCTGCCCTGGCAGGGACGCCTCCCACTGTCCCAGTGTTCCCAGCCCCAGTGTCCAGCCTGGCCTTGGGCACTGCCAGGGATCCAGGGGCAGCCACAGCTGCTCTGGCAATTCCAGCCCAGCCCCTCCCCACCCTGCCAGGAAACAATTCCCAATTCCCAATCTCCCATCCAGCCCTGCCCTCTGGCACTGGGAGCCATTCCCGGTGAGGAATGAGGAAGGATCTGGACTTGCTGTGCCCACCCCTTCCCTGGCAGTCCTGGCTGCTCTGCCAGCAGCAGCTCGCTCCCCTCCACATTCCCAGAGCATGGAGTGCTGCTCTCCTTGTTTGCTTTTGGCCTGGACAGAGTTTCCAGAGCTGTTCTGGAATGTGAATGAAAGCTCCAGAAATGTTTGTAATCCTTGATCAGAGGATTCCTGTGGGCAGAGAGCCCTGAGCAGAGCCCCCAGGGCAGCTCCTCACCCCCGTGGAGATTATCCAGCCTGGCTTGGTAAGACTCCAGAGCCTGGCTGCTGATGGGTTTTGGTTTAGGTTTGGTAGCCTTGTGCCTCAGAACGTTCAATGAATTCCTGCAGCAGGCTGTGAAATGCTGTGCCCCTTCATCCCCTCCTCATCTCTCCTTTTGTTCTCTCACAAGGAGCCTCCTCCCCCCAGTTTTCGTGGCAAGTTTGGTTTTATTCCAGTGTGGCCCTGAACCCCCAGGCTGTGAGCATCAGCTCGGGGCTGGATGGGAGAGGCTGCAAAGGGAGGGGACAGGGGACTCTGCCAGTGCTGGGTGGTCACTGGGAGGGGCTGCCAGATGGGCTGCAATGGAATATTTTGGTATTTACAGGGAAGAGCAGGAACTGCCCAAACTGAAACAGCCTCCCTGGTGGGAACAGCACCACGATCTTCAGGAGAATGGTCAGCCTCCATGTGCCAGTGAGCCCATACAACCCCTGGATCCAGGAGTTAGGCTGAGAAGTGGGCGTGGAATGGGAGAAGGCAACCAAGACCACCAAAGACCCCTGATGTTTTCCAGCCTGTTTGCAGAAAGGTCCAGCCTGGGCATTGGTCATTGGCTTGCACGGAAAGTGTGAAAGTTCTCTCCAGGGAGAGCAAAGCGAACCTGTTAAAAGGTCAGGGACAAACTGACCCAAATTTTCACACCAAGTGTGTCACCTGCCACAAACCCTCTGATGTGTTTGTCTCCTTTTGACAACAACATCTCTGAATCTTCAGTGCTCCCTTCCCCTTAAGGGAAGATCTCATTTGCCATCAGTATTCTCCTTCAAGCAGCACAAGGGAAGCCACAGTTCCTACTTTGGAATGTTTTGTTGATCACTTAACACCTGAGGCTGACACAAAGCGCAGGACCCAGGAGATTTGGGCTGGGATGGAGCGTTATCCATTTAGGGATGGGAAGCAGGATGTGTTTGTACAGGCACAGCTGTTTCTCTATGTTCTCTATGTGTTTTGTGCTACGGAAAGGCTCTTCCCTGGACAGTTAATGAGACAGATTAATTCGTGTGGCTCCTTGCAGCAGGGCTGGGCTGTCACCAGCATGAGAGGGCTTTGATTGTGTTATTCCCTATTGTCAACACGGGCACTTTATAATAGATTTATGGCTAATAAAATCTTTTAGTCGGAGAGGGTCCTTGAGTTTCAATTCTGAACCTTTGGCCCTTGCTCAAATCACCAGCAAATGCAACATTAATAAAAGCACCAGCACGTGGGTGCTAAAGAAGCATCTGGCTCGATCCTGAAGAAAGGCAGTGAAACACAGCAGCACAGGGATCTTTACAAGCTCTTTGGCCTGATGGAATCAGGCCAAATTACTCTTTCCAGACATGACAGAGCATGCCTCACATCCACAGAGCCATTCCCAGAAAATTCAGGAGTTTGGGGTTGATGCTGCTCAATAGAACATTTTCATCTGGAAACCTGGGCTGAATTCACAAACAGGGAGTGATGAGGAGAGACCTGAGCCATGACTAGGGAAGCAAGCAGGTGCAGAATACAGGAGAGACGGAGCTTTGCGAAACCTGCTTTATAAAGGGTCTGTTTGCAGCCTGAACTGCAGGATGGGCTGCCAGGATGCACCAGGGATCTGTCAAACTTTCCCTTAAACTCAGCCCAGACACCTCAAACCAGAGACTATGGGTACAATTTAATCTCATTTTGGGCTCTCAGCTGATCTGCCCTCACCTCCTGTGCTGCCAGTGAGCTGAGGCAGCAGCAGAGCAGGGACAGAGCTCCTGCACTGGCCAGGTTGGAGCTGCAGCCCCTCTACTGCATCCCGAGCATCCCAGGAGTGCAGGGAAGGGTGGAAGGCAGCAGGTCCAGGCAGGCACAGCCTGACTCTGGACAGGAGACATGGAGCTGGGAAGGGAACAGAGCCCCAGGAGAGGCTGAGGGAGCTGGGAAGGGGCTGGAGAATCCCTGAGGGAGCTGGGAAGGGGCTCAGCCTGGAGAAAAGGAGGCTCAGGGGGGACCTTGTGGCTCTGCACAGCTCCTGCCAGGAGGGGACAGCCGGGGGGTCGGGCTCTGCTCCAGGGAACAGGGACAGGAGGAGAGGGAATGGCCTCAGGCTGGGCCAGGGCAGGCTCAGGGGGGATTTTGGGAAAATTCCCTCCTGGAAAGGGCTGTCCACCCAGGACAGTGGTGGAGTCCCCAGCCCTGGAGGGAATGAACAGTCTTGTGCATGTGGCACAGGGGACATGGGCAGTGCTTGGTGAAAGGCTGGACTCTGATCTCAGAGGGCTTTTCCAGCCTGACCAATTCCATGACCCCAAAAATCACGGGCTGTGTGAGCTCTGCTCTTGCCCTGCTCTGGGGCTCTCAGGGTCGATGCTGCCCAGCAGCACTGCCAGAACAGAGCTGTCCCAGCACAGCCAGGGCACCAAACCCTCCCAAAACACAGCTCAGGTGTGGTGCCTGTCTGGGCAGGGAAGGGAACAGGGCTGGGGAGTGACAGGGGCACGTGAGGCAGTTTGAGGTGAGAGGCACCCACATGAACCCTGCAGATGAGTTCTGCTGCTAATTAAATCCGTTCTCCTGATTATTTACAGTTCTCTGTTTACTGGCTCATTGGTTTTAGAGGCCATGTTAGTTTTCCTTTTTACATGTCTGTGTGAGCAGGCAGATTATCACTTATTGCACAGAGAACAAGTGCTGCTCTCTGTGCCAGGACGATCCGTTACAGAGGGGCTGCAAGCAAAGGGCCCCTGTCCCTGTCTTTGGCACCTGGAGAGACAGGGAGGGATGCTGAACCCCGCTCACTTGGTGCAGAGGTTGTGTCACCCCTGCCAGTGGCATTTTGGGGAGCTCAGGGCTGGATCTGTGCAGATTCTTCTGCTGGGTGAGGGTTGGAGAGGAGACAATGAGGAGCTGCAGCCAAAAATGGCTGTGAAAACAGCAGGACCAGGGATGGAGAGGAGAAAGGAGTGCTTGCTGCCCATGATGAGAGAACTGTGGGATGGTAATTGCAATTAGCTGCCTTACAAGGCAGCTCTTCACAGGTGCAGCAGGGACAGGGAGCTCCCAGGAGTTGCTGGAAGGGCTGGAGGTTTCTGTGGTTTCAGAGCACACAGCTCAGGGGAGATCTGAGCGTGAAATCACTCTGGCTTAGGGAACCCCATGGATCCCTGTGGGGTGTTCAGGGACATCGGGGGGAGCTGCCTGGATTCTCCTCCTGTTCCTGGCAGCTGCAGTCGAGCCCTGTCAGGCAGAGAAGAGCCTGAGCCAGGGGAGCTGCTCTGCACTGCCCTGCCCTGAGTGACAGCTGAAAATCAAAGCTGGGGCTGGCAGCAAGTTAACCCAGCCCCGAGGCAGCTCCTGGAGCAGCAGCTCCTGCACTGCCCCTGCTGAGCTGCTCCTCACCCTGAGAGCCACCACAAACCCCGGGCACCACCCAAAGCCCTGGAGGGAGAGCTCAGCCTGCTCCACATCAGCTCCCTGCAGGAGACAGAAGCGCTGCCTTTGTGCCTCCCCAGAGCGCGGGTTTGAAGGGTTCCCATCCATTTCCCAGGGTGAATGACCCTTCCACGGTGTATTTATGGGGCCCTTCAGCATCAGTAACTCCACATCAACATCTCCAGCTGTGACTCCGGAGATGGGTCTGTGTCAGGCTGTGCCTGGGACGGTTGTGGGGTCCCCAAGGAGCCCACAGGAGCCTGGCAGTGATGAGAGGCTGAGGCTCAGAGACCACATCCATCATCCCAGCACTGAGGCAGGAGCACCAGGAGAAGCAGGCAGGAACTGCTCCAGGCTGAGGCAGCACATGGATAATTCCAGGGGTGTCTGCTGCCACTCCAAGGGCAGAGAACAGGGATGTGGTGGGAATTGCACTCTGAAATCAGGAGGGGTTGTGGGAAGATCACAGAGTCATTAAGGCTGGAAAAGACTCCTGAGGTCACCAAGTCCAACCTTTGAGTGCCACCATGGAGTGCCACATGAGCTTGGTTTTGGGCACTTCCAGGGATGGAGACCCCCCCACTGCCAGGGCTTAACCGCCCCCTCCAGTGAAGGAATCTTTCCTGATACCCAGCCTGAGCTCCCCTGGCTGATGCTGGGCTGCAGCTCAGGCTGAACCCCTGGCCAGGTTTGAGCCCACCCCAGTGCCTGTCCCCAAGATTTTGGCCAAACTTGGTGCTCCACCTGTGAAGTGGCACCAGGGCTCTGGCTGTACCTGCTGGGGGTACCTGAGGATTCCAAAGCTGCCAACCAAACCTGCCGCAGACCCTCTGAAGTCAGATACAGATAAAAACCCAGTGATTTTGTGTGCCTGCAAAGGGACATTTTTATTGCTAATCCAGAAAATTCTCCCCAGTGTTGATTCACCCACTGCTATGTCAGCTTCCACCCGACCTTTGAATTTACTGTATTTGCTAGAAAAGAAAACAGGTTCCTTCTCTCTCTTCCCCCAGTTGTTTTGTGCTTAAAGGAAATAGACTTTTGTTTCAATAATCATAAACGCAGAAGGTTCCCTGGAGGGCTGTTTGAGACTCTGATCTAGTTAAAAAGAACATTTGCATGAATTAAAGAGCAACAAGGAGTCACCGCTGATCGAAGCTGCTTTGTGGTGCTCAACTCGTGTCTGGAGGTGGGGAGGGTGAGACAGGCCTGGAGCGGGTTGGAGAGATGAGAACAGGGCAGTTTGTTCTGTCCTCAGAGCAGCAGCTGGGGACAGTCCCTGTCGCTCACAGCCCCGGGGGACTCTGCCGTGCCAGGACAGCGCGGCCCTGCCGTGCCCTGTGTGCCACAGGCAGCACCGCGCTTCAGCACCGGGGCTGCTGCACACACGGGCTGTGGGAGCTGGGCTGGAGCTGCTGGGGCCAGGCTTCTCCAGGGGCTTTGCCTTGGTCCTCCCACTGCAGACCCTGCAGGAAACCCCCAGACTGCTGAGGTGTGGCTGAAGTGAAACCCTGAAGTGTGCAAACCCTCAGCTGTGAGACAGCCAGATCTCCTGCAGGCACGCAGAGCACACCCTGCTCCTGCCTGAGTCTGGCTGGGGTTTCTCTTGTTCACTGTAGATGCTATTATTTGTTCATTAATAACGGCTGGAGCTGGGCCAGGGCAGGCTGGAGCTCAGGGAAAGGTTCTTCCCCCAGAGGTGCTGGCACTGCCCAGGCTGCCCAGGGAATGGGCACGGCCCCAAGGCTGCCAGAGCAAAGGGATGCCCAGCGTGGGTGTTGGGGGGTCTGGGCAGGGACAGGGTTGGACTGGATGATCCCTGTGGGGTGATGAGGACAAGCCCTTCCAGGTACTGACTAAAGCCCCCAGTGCTCTGTTTATAAAGCTGACACACAAACTGGGTGTGAAATCATCCCCTGAAGCTCCTGCTGGGCCTGCACCTCCTGGTGTTTCACTGCAGCTCCAGAGCCAGCCCACTGTTAAAATCCTTGTGTTTGGGGAAGTCAACATCCTCTGAAACAGCCCAAAGAGCCCCTTGGACAGGATCTCAGATGTAAATCTGTTTTTATACGAGCAAAGCTCTTGCTGAATGCAGCCCCAGCACTGTGAGACACAAATGTAACAGGGAGATTTTCCAGGGATGATGCAGAGTTCAGGAGCTCCAGGAGATCAGATCCCAAACACCCAGGTGCTGCGTGGCTCTGGCGTGCCTGGGTTTAATGCCTTGTGTCAGAATGGAACTTGGCTAGAAGTTGTGTTTGAGCCTGTGAGTTTGGCTGGGTTTGATCAATTATTCAAAGCCCAAAGTGTGTTAATCTGCACAAAAGCACAGTCAGGTGAAGGGCAGGGCTGGGGCAGAGCAGGGGAAGCCCCGCAGCAGGGCAGGGGCAGTGCTGGGGCAAGGTTAAATCTGGAATTGGCTATGAGGCCACACAGAAGTGTCTGGTACCAGTGAGTCCTCACTCATGGGGTGGAGCAGGACGGAGAAAATCTGGGCAATCCTCAGAGGCTGAAGGGCCAGGCTGGGTTTAGTCCCACCAGGGTTTTGCAGAAGGGGAATAATGTCTTTACTTGAGATGGGGGAGTTTGTAATTCCCTGATGGGGGTGGGATTCTCCTCAGCAGGGGCTGATCAGCCACACTCCAATAAACAGAATAAACAGCTCCAGGAGCACAAACAACAACTGCTGTCAACATCCCAGGATGAGCTGGCTGTGACCCAGTGACCTGCCCCACATCCCAGCCCGGGATCCCGTGTTTTCCCAGGATGGAGGAGATGCTGTGCCCAGGATCCCAGCCCAGGAGAGGGGAGCAGCCCACCAGAGCCCTGCCCTGGCAGCTCTGTGCTCCTGTCCTGCTGGCAGCACTCCTGGGCAGAGCTGAGGCAGAATTTCATTCCAAGCCCGCAGTGCGAATGCTGCAGCAGGAGCTGAGCTCTGTTGCTGCTGCCCTTCACAAGTAAATATTTATTTTCCGAGGCAGGCCATGTTGCCTTTATCTGAGAGAGCAGCCTTTTCCCAGGGGCACAGCAGAGCAGGCCGAGGTTTCCCAGGCTGGAGCTGGGATCTGGGGAGCTTTAAGCTCCAAGGAGCAGCTCCAGCAGTCCCCTGCTGGCATTCCCATCATGGATCAACGCCCAGCACCTGCCTTCAGCAATGCTCCAGCTTGTAAGCCCTTGTACCTCCTCAGCCAGGAATGAGAGAGGCAAAACCTCCCCAGCTGGGACCTGTGGGGCTGGTGGAGCAGTGCTGGGTCACAGGGACACCCCTTTGGTCACTGCTGCCCCTGACAAGAGCCGAGCAGGGCTTTTCCACTGCTGAAACGTCACCAGGGTGGAGCAGCATCGGCTGTGGTTCTGAAGCTGTGTCCAATCCTCCATGCCCTCCTTGCCTGCATCACTGGCACCGTCTGCCATGCACCCTGAGCCACAGCAATGGCACAGCAGTGTCCCTACAGTGGCATTTCCTACTTTCCACCAAAGCCAGGTCTCCTCTCAGGTTTTTAAACCAAAGCCAGGTCTCCTCTCAGGCTGCCCTCCCTCAGCCCGGCAGGAGGCAGAGCCCTCCAAGGTTCCGTGGTTTCGCTGGGTTTTGTTAGGAACAAAACAGCCTTGCTGGGACACTTCGGCTTGGGCTAAGTACTGACATTGAAATGTTAATTAGCCAATTGCTCCTGGGAATCACCTACAACCCCTGCTTACACTAGGACCTGGATGCAAAATAATTCAGTAAATCATGGGAGGGGGTTTTGGGGATGAAAAACACCCCTAAATGGAAAAGATGGGCACAGTGGAGGGGGCTGGATGGGTGTGCTCGTTGGGGAAAAGGGAACCCCATCCCTAGTCTGTGTTTGACCTGTCACCATAACCTACAGAGGACCAGAGTGGACTGGGCTGTGGGAAGCAGGAGCAAAGCAGACACACACTTCCTGGAGTTACCAGGAGGGAAGGAGAGGGACAGCTGCTGCTGGACTTTGGTAGCAGGCTCTGCACATCCCCTCACCCTGCAGTGTGTCAGGAGGAAAGGAGAGAGGACGGTCTGCTGGGACTTCAGATACGGACTGCACACTTCTTCACCTCCAGCTACCAGCGAGCCACGGAGACTCCAGGGACAGACTCTGGTTGCCTTCTCACCCTTCTGCTACCAGGAAAGCTACAAGAGCAGGGGCGAGCTCCTTGTTGAGCCCCTGCCGAGCTGACTATTAATAAAGGCATAGACCCTGTTCATTTCAAGAGTTGGCTGCGGAGGAGAACGGGCACGGGGATGCTCTGGCCCGCTGGCCCCGCAGGCTTCCCTGGCCTGGCCGGGGCTGGGGGACACAGGGAAGGTGCCAGAGCAGGAGGATCCAGCACTGCCCTTCCCATTCCGAGCCTGGGTTTGTGTGGGGAAAGTTCCAGCCCCAGTGCCGACACAGAGCCATGGAGGGGCTGGCTTGGAAGGGACCTCAAAGCTCGTCCTGTCCCTGGAACGGTGATTTCTGTTCTCATGGAGTCATAGAGGTTGGAAAAGAGCTCCCAGACCATTGGGTCCAAATTGTGCCCCATGCCCACCTTGTCCCCAGCCCAGGTGGGCACTGAGTGCCACGTCCAGGCCGTCATTGGACACCTCCAGGGATGGGCACTCCAAACCCCCCTGGGCAGCCCCTGCCAAGGCCTGAGTACCCTTTCTGGGAAGAAGTTCTTCCTGAGAATTAGAACAGAATACCTTCTTTTAGTGCAGTCTCAGATCCCACCAAGTTCTGCTGCAGGTGTGACCCAGGGTGTGGGGACAGCCAGGGCAGGGGCTGAAGTCCAGGCAGGGATAAAGTGTGGGTTCTGAGCAGCAGGATCCACACCTGGATCCTGAGCTGGAGCCTTTGGCAGATGAGCAGCAGGTTGGGATGGGGAGGCACAAACACCACATGTGGGAAGGGGTCACGATAGCACAAAGGAAGGGTTTCTCTTTGAGGGAAACATGGAAATACCTGGGATTACAAACTCCTTACCTGGAAAAATATAATGCTGAGAGTTCTTCTATTCCTGAACTCTTGTTTGATCGTGTATGAGACACAGCAAGCAGGAAGAGGCAGCATTGTGGGTCTCTGATCGATACACCCAAAGCCCACTCTCACTTTGATCTCACACCAAGCCTGGGCCTGGTTTTGAAATGTAAATCAAGCTTTGGAACACTTAATCTTCCCCTAAAGCCTGACTGAGGGGGAAGACAGCCCTTGAAAGACTGGAGGGCAGCTGAGCTAATCCCAGACCTGATGGCAGCCAGGTCTGCACCCGGATTCAGCCTTCCCCTTCTCCCACTGCCCAGATGGGGATGGGGGGGACACCCTCAGCCATCCCAGGCTGCTCCCAGCCCCAGCCAACCCTGCAGGGAGGAAATTGTCCCCAAACCTCCCCTGGCACAAGGTGAGGCCGTTTGCTCTTGCCCTCTCTTTTATTGCTTGAGAGAAAAAGCCAAGCTCTGCGTGGCTGCACACTCCTGCCAGGGCCTGTGGAGATACCAGCATTTCCTCCAGCACTGAGAAGGAGAATTCATTAGGAAATGGGAGGCACTTCTGCAAGAAGAGGCTACATGAAATGAGCCTCTTCAATGAGATAGACAATTTATAATCAGCATTCCCAATCTTCTCTGGGGTTTGCTGGTGCAGATTGACAACAGCGGCCCTGGGACTACAGCAGTGAGATTCCCTGACATGGATTTCTCCAGAAATTGGCACAAAGACCTTCCCAACCACCAACTAACACTGAGACAAACACACAGCAAAGAGACAAACACACAGCAAAGCTCTTGGGGGATTTCTGAGGATCCAAGGAGAGACCTACTCAACCCCAGAACTGCAGGGATGCATGGGGTGGATCAGCAATGCTGAGCAGAGAGAGTTTTCGAGGTGGAAGCCAGAAACTTGCTTTTCTGTGCCCTGCTCGGAGCATGTTGGTGTCCCCCTTGGTGTCCCCTCATTGGCAGGATGGGCTCTGAAGAGCTGCCCAGGGATCAGACCCCATTGTCTTCTCCATGTTCGGATTAAAGCAGGATGAGGCTCTTTCATTGCATGCCCCCCCAGGAAAGGCAGAGCTCTGCCAGGGGCTTTGGGCACAGCTGGAAGGAGCTGTGGGAGCACAGAGATGCCAACTGCCACCATCAGGGGAATGCAGAGCTCCAGGTGCACCCACCACACCTCACACCTCACCTGCTCACACTGGTTTATCTTGGCCTTACTCCTCTGTGTGATTCTTTTTCTATTCCTGTACCTTTCATTTGCCAATTTACAAAAGAAAATGGTCAAATTATGCTTAAAAAAAAAGCATTACAAACCCCAGGGAGCAAATTATGTCCCTAGAAGAAGGTGAGAGATTTTCATCTCAGTTAAGCAAATTAGGATTTAGAAAAATCTAAATTCTTGGCTGCAGATGAAAGCCCTGATGGGCTCCCTGGAGCACCTGTAAGAGCTCCCAGGCAGGAGTTTTCATCAGGACCTGCCTTCGGAAAGCAGGAAAGGTTCACTTGGTGTCTGTGAAGAGAAGAGGAACCTGCTCCTTGCAGATAGGGACGTTTGTGCCACTCAGTGAGATCAGTGGGAAATTGGCTCCCAGCTCCAGAAGGGAACAGCCAGGCAATGTCTGCAACTCAGAGAGAAAAAGAGCACTACTATTAAAATTAATTACCTCTCAAGCCCCCTTCATCTTGATCTAAGTGCACGAGAAGATGGATTTGCTGCTCTAAGCAGAGGGGTGGAGGAGAATTTGAGCAGATTTTCCAGCAGCAGTAAAAGCTTGAGGTTGCTGAGGCTCCACAGGGCACTCGCTTTGGGACCTTGTTGTGAGATCCTGGCCTGGGAGCCTGGGCTGGGCCTTGTGCTCAGTTTTTGGGACACTTTGCTGCAGTTGAGCACAAAGTCTCAGCCTCAGAGGGTTGGTCCAGCATGGCTCACCCCCTCTGCTCCCTCAGCTGCCCAGGGGCCTCTTTGAGGCTTCCCTCAGTGTCCAAAAGTGCCCATGTTGAAAGTGCTCCTTGCACTTTCAAGGAAATTTAGCACAAACACCACGCAACTGTTCTCTTTCACGATAAAAAGGAAAAAATCATAGAATTGCAGAATCACTGAGGTAGGAAAAGCCTCTGTGATCATCAGCCCAACCATCCCCAGCAGTGCCAAGGCCACCACTGCCTGTGTCCCCAGTGCCACATCCACAGGGCTTCAAATCCCTCCAGCCATGGGGACCCCACCTGTGCCAGGGCTGGACAGGTAGACATGGAGAAATATCCCCTTATATCCAACCTAAACATCCCCTGGCACAGCTCGGGGTCATTTCTGCCTCCTGTCCCTGTTCCCCGGGGCTGCCCGAGCACCTCTCACACTCTGACCAAGGCTTCAGCCCTGCTGCAGGGCAGGATTAAGGATCTTGGGCATTAAATGCCTCAGGTTTTGGATCAGGTTCCCAAAATCCCTGGGCAAGGCTGGGAAATGGAAGAGGTGATAAAGCAAAGTGATATTTATTGAGTGTGTCATGCACTTATCCCAGCTTTTATTTCCAAGCAGCTTTTGGAAATCTCATCTCTAAGAATTTATTTTTTCCTTCTGCCTCAGCTGCTTGTGCCACTCTCCCTCCTTTCTCTGTGCACAGCAGATCTTGCTCCTTCCTCCATCCAGCAAAGGACCGTGAATCCAGGAAATTCATGAACTCCCAGAAAGTTATAGCTCTTAAAAAAGTCCTCATTTGCCAAGTGAAAAATGGTGTGATGTACATCTAGAGGCAGGTGACTTTATGGGGCCATTTCCGAGCAGGCTGGAGCTGTAACCACACAGGTCTGTCTGTAATTGCTGGCTCTGAGCTGGTTTTACCCAGAAGGAACAGCCCCACTCCTCCTGCCTGGGCCTCCAGGGATGCACCTGGGAGAGGCTCTGGGCCTTGATCAGCTGAAATCCATGAAGTGGGTGCAGCTCTGCAGCAGGGGGAACACACAAAGGAAAGAGCTGGGCTTCACAAAGCTGTCACTTATTTGAAATAATAAATATTGTACACACTCTGCATTTCTTTTGGTTTCTAAGCCTTTATCAGGCTGAGTGGAGCATTCAGGCTCTTTCCCTGCATCCTTACAAGAAAGCTTTGTGTTTTCTGTTTGTTTGGTATTTTCCCTTTTAATGAGAGAAGAAATTCTCCTGTAATCCCATTCCTTCAGGAGCAAGGGTTTGTGATATGAGACGTAAAAACAGTTGTGAAATTCAGCAGGAGGACCCGGCCAGCAGCTGCTTCCTCCAAGCCTGAGCTCCAGACCTGCACCACAACCAGGCACTGCTTGAATTCCCTCCAGGATAAAATACCAGTTCCAGCACATGGAGAGAGGATCAGCAGTCCCTCCAGGATTTGGCTGGGCCATTATTTGCTTTCTTTACCTCCTTTATGCCCTCCCAAAACTTGTTTTTCTTTTAAGTAACAACTTTTATCTTTATTTAATACAAGGTGTTGATGCATTGCTGGGGGAAACTCAGGAAACTGAGACCATCCCAGTAATTCAGAATATTCTGTTTCCATGGGTGCGCATGCCAAGGAGTTGTGAGGAGCATTTCACCTCACCCAGGCTCCTCCAAATGTGGAGGCAATTACAGATCTTCAGCACATCTGATTCCAGGCCAAATATTTGATAAAATAAAAAATACATCTGTCACTGCTTTGGCACAATTCTTCTTTCCTGGCAGGAAATTTGTCTTCAACTTTGTCTAAATTTTTTTTTTCTTTTCTATTTTTATAGAAAAAAACTGGGTTATTTCTCCATTGATCTTCCCACCCTCAGGACTCAGAAAATTGGTTTTGGCAGGGGTTTTTCCAGGGTCCCTCTCTATTTACCTGATGTTAGGCAAGTAAGAGATGAGGCTGGGTGTGTGAGCACCGTCCTGGCCAGACCCCCAGCCCAGGAGTTCCCTGCATTCCATCCTTCCCTGCATTCCCTGCCTTCCATCTCCCCTTTCCTCAGGTCAGCACATGCCAACAGGGGCTGGGATAAAAGGGAAGCTCTCAAAAGTGGAGATGTTTAGTGGAGCAGCCACCCCCAGCACAGCTCTTGGGAGGGTTTGTTCTGTTTGCTTTTGAAGGACCTCCTGGAGGTTCAGGTGCTCTGATCTCTTCCTCTTCAGCCCATTCAGCACCATCCTGTCCCAGCCTTTCCTGCAGGTCTGTCTGGATGAATTCTGGCCATGGGAAGGAATTGGCTGCCAATGTTGCTTCCACTGCCACTGCGATGGTTTTAATCTGACAAGAGTCAATTTAGGTGGAAAGGAGAAGTGTTTAACAGTGAGGGTGGGCAGGCCCTGGCACAGGTGCCCAGAGCAGCTGTGGCTGCCCCTGGATCCCTGGCAGTGTCCCAGGCCAGGCTGGACAGGGCTGGAGCAGCCTGGGACAGTGGGAGGCGTTCCTGCCGTGGCAGGGTGGCACTGGATGTTGTTTAAAGTTTCCAGCCCAAACCATTCCAGGATTCCCGGTGCTGGGATTCCAGCCAGCCCTGCTGGAGGTACTCTGTGGCCCCTGGCTGGTTGTAGTTCCAAATGTTTTCCCTGATCTCTTGCCAGTGGAAAGAGCAGCTCCAGGCTTGGGGAAGCAGCCCCCAGCAGCGCTGACCTCCAAAGGCTGAGTTTCCCTTCCCCTTCGCTCCCGTTCTGACCATTTCACTCCTGACACAGCCTGCTTGGCCAAACCAAACTCCCTTCCAGTGCTGCTCACAAAAACCAGCCCAGGATGGAACGAGTGGAGAGTTCACAGGCTGGGGAGTGAAACCCCCACCAGAAAGGAAAGGAATGGTAAAAACCAGCTGAGATTTGTGATGCAGCTCTACAAGCCAATACCTGCAGCAGAGCAGGAAAGCTCGGGGTTAGGGACTCCGTCTCGGGGGTCTGGTGGTCAAGATGGCCCCGAGATTGTAAAAAGTCTTTTTCTCCCAGCCTGCACAGCCAAAGAAGGAGTTGGAATGCGCAGGGTTGGCTTCTCAAGGTCGTTTATTTTCTCTTATCTCTAACATGCTTTCTCACGGAGCTGCGCTCTGTCCAGCAGGTCAGTCTGTGGCAGACTCTCACCCCCTTGGGCTGGTGTTACCATTTTATACTAAAAACTACCTGTACTATATTTACAATAACGTGCCAATATCTTGTCATTTATGTTAGACAGTGTGTCTCTACCTTAAACCAATAGAAAGTATCACCATCACTGGAAAGATGGAGGACAAGAGGAAGAGAAGAAGGACAAGACACATTCAAATTCCTACAAATTTCCTCCATCTTGCCTCCTGAACCCCATTCTAAAAAACCCCAAAAATTCTACTTTTTCACCCTGTGTTACATTAACTCAAGCTCTTGTGACCTGTAAATCTTCACACAAAGTTGGCAGTTTCTTCCACGGGCTAAAATCAAAGCCACAGATGTTTTTGACTTCGTGCCAAGGTCTCCAAACCCCTGCCAGGGTCTCAAGACAGCCAGGGCAGCCAGAGGGGTGTCCTGGGTTCCCACAGCTCCATCAGGGCCCTGATGCAGAGTCTGGAGCCTCATGTTCATAAGTCACGGCGTGTGAAAGGAGAGGAGATGTTTATGACTGGAGAAGATATTTATGACTTTTTCCAGCTGCTGTCTCAGACTGATGCTGGAGCACATCCGAGGAATCACTCTCATCCTCAGCCTTCATCACCAGCCCAATCCCAACCTGTCAGGCCAACGTTATTTGGGTTTATTTGCAGAACAATTCCACAGGGTGATTAAGAGGGAGCCTCCCCGGTTAATGTTTTTGTGCTTGGAGGAAGTGGGAAGAGCAACAGACAAAGCCCTCAGCACATGAACCTGAACAAGAGATGCAGAGGAGCAAATACCAATCCTTCACTTCCTGCTTTTTGTTTTAAATGTTTTAAATCTTTTTGTTTTAAACCAATTCTGGTTCTCCAGGAAATAATTTATGCACTGAGAAGGTTCAGCAAAACACCATCCAGCATTCATCTGTCTATTGAGAAACCCAACCATTTTACAGCTGTAAAATTAAATTTAGAAAAAATGAACCAAAGTTAATTTTGGAGGGAATGAGAAATACTGGAATGCCAAAAACTTTTCTTCCTGCCAGTGAGGTTTTAGTGCATTTTAGAGACATGGCTGAGTTTTGCAGCTGAGCTGGGGGTGGAGCTGTACAAAGCAAATTGGGGTTTCCAGAGATTTTTGTTGCCCTGAGCAAACTCCAGGAGCTCTGATGTCCCTTCCCTCCACAGCTTTGCATGTCTCACTGCTACAGGACAAGGGCCAAGGGGGTGGCACTGAAATTTCCAGACATCATTAAATAAAATGCCCAACTGTAATCAACAAAAAATATTGGCCAGGTCTGTGCTGGCACCTCTGAAATGCCATCCGAGCTGCACTGAGAAGCCTTTAAGGGCATCCCACAAGGGGCTCTGGGACCCCTCAGCACTTCCACTCCCCCAGCTCTGGTGACAGCCCCACACTGGCTGCAGACGTTGATTTTCCTTGCAGAGATCCTTGCATCCATCTTGGGATAACCACCCACTTCAGAGACATGGATGAGAAAGCTGTCCCCATAGCTCAGCCTTTCAGGGTGAAAAAATCCTCATATTCCTTGTGTTCGTCACCAAGAACAGAAGCTCTGAGTCCTGTGATACTGGTAAACACCATTTATTAGACAGATGAAACAAGAGTCAGTCCAAAGGAGATGTAACAGAATCCCTCCTGGGAAGGCAGCTCCTGCCTCGCTTCTCTGCTCCGTGGCACCAACAGCTTTGAGGGGATCAGAGGGAAGAGCTGCTCTGTGCTGGGGCTCTGGTGGTCCCAGGGCCAGGGAGATGAAAGCAGGCAGTGTTTGGAGATAAGTGATGTCAGGAAAATTAATCACAAACAGCAGAGCTTCCTGTGCAAAAAGGAAATGGAGGAGTCCTGTGATTTTATTAGAATAAAAGCAGAGGTCATAGGGCATTTCCCATGGGGGTCTCTTAAATTTTTAGAGGATGCAGCCTCCTCTTTATCCTAGTTTCCCCGCTGCATTTCCCTGTCTCTTTGCCCATTGGCTGAGGTCCTTGAGAGGTACAGACTTCCCAAATTGCCCAATACAGACCCCCTTCTAATGTGTACCCTCCGCCCCTTTTCTTTTCCTTGTGCCAATCAGTGGAATTCCCATGGGATTTATGGTTCCTCCCATTGCTTCTTTCACCTCTCAGGATCTGGCTTTATCTATCACCAGACCCACAGCTTGGAAAGACAAATCCCTCATTCCTTTCAGTGACATCCAGAATTCACACCCCACCCATCGCCTCTGGTAAGCTCATGTGATGGAAGAGTAATGCTGTGGTTGACTCTCACAGTTGAAAGTCAAATATCCTGTATCTATGTCAAGTTTTATAAATTTATAGTTATGTTTTATGCCCCTTATGTTTTTCTCATGGGCTGCCCTGGGTTTGGGACATTTGGCAGGGGGGGCTCGTTACCATGGCAGCAGCTGACCCCCAGTCAGGATGGCAGAAGTGATCCCAGCCCTGGACAGCGAAGGAGGAGTCGATGGACAGAACTTTGGGAGGGGTCGAAGGGTTAAAAGGTGAAACCTCCACTGTGTGGTGAGCACATGGTGGGGAAATCCTCTGCTCCCGGTGCTGTGATATTTTATATATTCAGTCTTCTGTTGTGTTTTTGATAAGGTTTTATTAAATGTTTTAAATTCTTGGAAGTGAGTAGCATTTCTCCCACTCAGGACTGGCTCTGTGCTCACCTCTCCCCCAGGACACGAACGCTCCACAGCAACGAGGGAAGATGTTCCATGCCAGGGAAAGCTGTCCCGAGAGCACGGAACTGGGGAGCTGCAGCAGCCCGTGGGGATCGAAGGGAGGAGGAGAAATTCACCTGGTGTGGGCTGTAAAACCCCCCAGAGCTGCTGCCTGACAGAGCCAAGGGGCATCTGCGTCGCCAGGAGCCAACAGGCCTCATCTTGGTACCACTGAGCCCCAGAGGGGTTTGGGCTGGAAGGGATCTCAGAGCCCATCAAACCCCTGCTCAGGTTTAACTGTTCCAGGCTGCTCCAAGCCCTGTCCAGCCTGGCCCTGGACACTTCCAGGGGTCTTTATCAAGCTCTTTATTAGAGCCTGACCTGCTCTGAGGACACCTGGGGTGTGGTATCTCCTGAAGCTGAACTCCTGATATTGGATCACGCCTTTCTTACAAACCCACCCCTCCTGGCCAGTCTCTCTGACAAAATCCTGTCTCCAGAGAGGTGTTCTGTAATCCTGCCCTGTCTCTGATAAGGGGCAGATATTCAATGCCACTGTCCTGTCTGGGCTGCTGAGATAAGAGGTCCTGGCACTCCTCAGGGGTGGCATCAGGGTGGGGCCAGGGCTCACCTGCCTTGCTGAGGGCTGGTAGCAGCTGGTTCAGTGAGGAATTCACACTGAGGGACCCCTCTGCAACTGCAGCCTGCTCTGACCCCTGCTCTGAGCACTGGGGCCTGTGTTTACAGAATAAATCCCCATTTTGTGTTGTCCAGGTGATGGAAGGGGGCTGCAAAGGGGGACCAGGAAATGCTGCTGGAATGCAGTCCCAGCCACCAACCCTGATGATAAATACTCTAATGGTGCTGAGTCACCCTCCAACAGCTCACTTTCATTCCAGATTTAGGGCTTCAAATGAGCTGAAGTCCCTGAGCTGAAGATCCCTCCTCAAAGGAATCCAGGGGCTGCATTCCCAAAATCTTGACCCCACAGTTGTCTTGAAGAAGCTGCAACTGGAGACATTTGCAACAGTTCCTGTGCCACTGATGTTCCTGAAAAAGGGTGGAATAGATGCTTCCAAGCCACTTTGGAAAAATGTCTTTTTAGGGAAAAGAAGGAACAAAGGAAAATCTGACAATTGGATGCTGCAGTGTGATTTATATGGATTCCTTTTCCCTTCTGTGCAAAACAAGGACATGCTGGGATGGCATCCCATGGGCCACCAGCCTGCTTGGACCACTGGGGGTCACTGAGAGGTCTGTGTCCTGCAAGGAAACTTGGATTCTTTGGGACATTTTTTCCACTTCCAGGCTACTGAGCACCCTGGGCTAGGTGAAGAAGTCCCTGTCCACATCAGGGGGCAGAAATCTCTCCCAGCCAAAATTATTCTATGATTCTGTGACCCTCCAGGTTCTCTTTGGGGTCACTTCCTGGTGTCTTGACCCCATGTTGCATATGGGGGGAAATAAATCCTCACACCTTGCTGGGATTGACCTCCCTGCAGCTGGGACTGACTTCTCCAAGGGGAATGAGCAGGGATGGATGTTCCTCCCTGCAGCTGGAACAGCATGGGCCACACTTCCCTGCAGCCAGGAACCAGCCCCAACCTCATTTCCCAGACAAGCATCCATCCAGACATCCTGAATCCTCCCTGTGGGTTCCACCAAGTCTGTCATGGATTCACACCGTCAGAACCAGGAGGGCAGAGCACTCAAGGATCCCTTCTCTCCCAGGAAAGGTTCCTGACCTGGAGAGTTCTCTAAGAAGGGAAGAGCAGGAGCTTCCTGAGCAATCCAGGATTTGAGCCCAGCTCCTGAATCCTTGTGGCTGCTCTGTGCTGGGAGCAGGGGAGGCTGTCAGCACTGAGAGGCAAAATCCTCTGTGTGTCCCCTCAAAAGTGCCTCTGAATGGGGAGCGTGTGGCCATGGAGATGCCTTTGAAGGAGGAAGCTCCTCTGGAGGAGCAGCAGCCGCAGGCAGCAGCGGTTCCTTGGGCTGTGGCTGGGTTCCTTGCAGGGAGCAGGGAAGGAAGGGCAGCCAGGGCACACCAGGATCATCTACTTCTGTCATGTGGGGCAGGAACGTTCAGAGAGGCCAAGGCCAAGGAGGCAACAACAAGCACGGGTAAAAATGGATCAGCACAGGACTCCTGTGTCAGACACTACCCATCCAAAGGCTCCAGAGGCACCAGGTCTCCTTGGAAACTACAGGAATGCCAACAGGCAGCGGGGTGAGGGATAAGGGATGGGGCTGAGGGATGAGGGATGGGGCTGTTGGATCACGGATGGGGCTGAGGGATCAGGGATAGGGCTGGTGGATCAGGGATGGGGCTGAGGGATCAGGAACAGGGCTGGTGGATCAGGGATGGGGCTGAGGGATCAGGGATGGGGCTGAGGGATCAGGGATGGGGCTGAGGGATCAGGGATGGGGCTGAGGGATCAGGGATGGGGCTGCTGGATCACGGATGGGGCTGAGGGATCAGGGATAGGGCTGGTGGATCAGGGATGGGGCTGAGGGATCAGGGATGGGGCTGGTGGGTCAGGAACAGGGCTGCTGGATCAGGGATGGGGCTGAGGGATCAGGGATGGGGCTGAGGGATCAGGAACAGGGCTGGTGGGTCAGGAACAGGGCTGCTGGATCAGGGATGGGGCTGGTGGATCAGGGATGGGGCTGAGGGATCAGGGATGGGGCTGCTGGATCAGGGATGGGGCTGAGGGATCAGGGATGGGGCTGAGGGATCAGGGATGGGGCTGGTGGATCAGGGATGGGGCTGGTGGGTCAGGAACAGGGCTGATGGGTCAAAGATGGTGCTGATAAGTTAGGGATGGGGCTGGTGGCCCCAGAGAGTTTGGTGGCCACTTGGGTCTATCAAATCAGTGCAGGCTCGAGGGCCCTTTGGCTTGCAGGGGTGCCAGGGCTTGCCAAGAGCTTTGGGTGCCTCTCTGCCACCAGGACTGCAAGCCCAGCTCTTCTCAATCCCAGGGAGGCTGTGGAAAAGACAGACCTGTGCTGGGAAGGGCCTCAATGGCTGGGCTGCTGCGGGGCTGCACCACGTGCACCTGAGGTGGCATTGGGGTGATGTAAATCAGGACCAGGAGGGTCCTCTGGAGCAGGATCCTGACACTTCTGTCCTGTGGAAGGGCAATAATACAAAATCCATCAACCAACACAGGTCAACCTGCTGGAATTCCCTCCGTAACAGTGAATTTCTGATGGATTGCCAAGGAAAAATGGCACCATTTCCCCTCCATTATGAAGAATTTGTGTCGTTGTTCTTCCCACATCTGAGCAGCTCCTTAAGGGCCCCGCAATCCAAACCAGAATGAGAGGTCTGAGCCCTGTTTAGTCTCAGGTTCCATCCACAGACAGAAGAAAAGCCAAATGTCAATTTGCCTGGTGCAGAAAAGGCAAAACATCCAGGCTCTGATTTCGCAACAACCCTCGCTTTCTCCCTCTGAAAAAGATGAGAAGAAAAGCTTCCCTTTTATTAAGATGCCATTTGCTGCAGAGAAAAGATATTAGGGAGGAAAATAAGGGAGCAATGCCCACTTGATGACCTTGTCCACATGAAGATGAATGACCCAGAGCTGCTCAAACCTTGATTATGCAGAACCTCCCCTGGAGAAATGCGTTTTGTCTGGGTGGACATGGCAAAGGAGCTCATCAGACAGAGCAGCAGAGAGGGAGAGATGAAACAGTGAGCAGCTGCCTTCCAGGAAATGCTCTCAGACTCACATTTTCATTAGTCCTAAATTCAATCACAGTTTGAAGGAAGCAAAAGATAAAGAGCAAGGGAACGTTTCAAGGATTCTTCAGGGAGGGAGGCAGTCTCGGGTCCCCATTAAACCCTGACTAAATTTATTGTTATTCCTCCCATCCCTGCTGTGCCCAGGCAGGGTGAGATTCCCAGTGTGGCACTGGCTGGGCTGAGCCCATGGAGGGCACAGGGCTGGGCTGGGGATGGGGATCCAGCTGCTGGGAGGTGCTGCTGCAAATGCTGAGTTGGGAGAGCGGCTGAGCCACCCTGGGGCTGGGCAAGGGCTCTAATTCCCTTAGGCCTGGGAAGCCTAAACACAGAGCAGGGCCAGGGGTCAGGGCCAGGGGCTGGGTCAGCTCATCAGCACTGACAGCAGTGACAGGAGAATTATCAGTATCATCACTGCCTTTGCCAGAGAAAAGGACTGAGCAGTTTTCCAGGGCCTGAAGGGGCTCCAGGAGAGCTGCAGAGGGACTGGGGACAAGGATGGAGGGACAGGACACAGGGAATGGCTCCCAGTGCCAGAGGGCAGGGCTGGATGGGAGATTGGGAATTGGGAATTGTTCCCTGGCAGGGTGGGGAGGGGCTGGGCTGGAATTGCCAGAGCAGCTGTGGCTGCCCTTGGATCCCTGGCAGTGCCCAAGGCCAGGCTGGACACTGGGGCTGGGAGCACCTGGGACAGTGGGAGGGGTCCCTGGGGTGGCACTGGATGGGATTTACATCCCTCCCAGCCCAAACCATTCCATGGTTTTGTGTTTCTATGGAATACAGAACAGCTGGAGAGAAGAAGGAATTGAGGGAATGGCCAGACCAAGGCTTTGCTGCAGGTGCTGGAAGGGACAGGAGGTGCAGGAGAGCAGCACCGTGCCTTTGGCACACAGCAAGAGTCACCACTGCCAGAGCAGAGAGTGCTTTGGGAAAGGAACAAACTACTTAGTGATGTATTTTTGTGGTCAGAATTAATGATTTCTGCCCCTGTCCCTTTACCTTTTTCTATTCTGTTTCATTTTGGAAGCGCCAGGTCCATGGGAGGGAGGGTGAAACGACTGGAGTTAGAATAATGCCGGATCCTGCCAGAATAAACCCAACTGCAGAACTGAGACCCGGGTTCTGGGGAAGGGGGGCCCTTTCTGTTAATATGGACAAGAGCTACATTGTGACTCTGCTTTCAAAAGAGCCAGGCCAATTAGAATTCCAGGCTGCCACACAACAGGCTACAGTAAAACAGGAATGTGAAGTGCTGGGTCTTTATTACAGACAAACTGTCAGAGCTCATGGTGGAAACCTGCCCTGATGGTGATCAGAGAGGAGCTGGGCAGCACCTGCTGCTCCACTGCCAGGACTGACCTGAAAGCAGCTGGAGCAGGAGGAGTTTGTGGCTCTGGCTGCACAGAGCTCTGAGGGTGGGAATTCTCCTCCCTGCTGTGTGCTCAGTAAATGATGAACTCATTTGAGGCTGCAGTCCCAGCTGACCTCTCCTGGCATGCCGGAGCACCAGGGCTCCCTTTTCCTCTTCTTTCAAGTGCCACACAACTCCAGAGGAGTTGGATCTTCCCCAGACCCACCAGCCCAGCCCCAGTCATGGGCTCTGACCGCTCTGGCCAGACCCTCCAGGCCCCGGAGAAGGGGCAGTGGTGAGGCCAGGGCAGAGCTGGGTGTGCTTCCCGCCCAGCAGCTTCTCCAGCTGCCTTTCCACGTTTGGATCCATCAGGGGATGCACCCAGCCCTGCCCAGAGAGCCCCCAGCACTGGGGATGCCCTGCTGGCTACTGCAGGCGATTCCTGCTCCTGCCCGCAGAATGAATGGGCTGTGGGATATGGGATATGGGATATGGGATATGGGATATGGGATATGGGATATGGGCTATGGGCTGTGGGATATGGGATATAGGCTGTGGGCTGTGGGATATGGGATATGGGATATGGGATATAGGCTATGGGATATGGGCTATGGGCTGTGGGCTATGGGCTGTGGGATATGGGCTGTAGGATATGGGCTGTGGGATATGGGCTGTGGGCTGTGGGCTGTGGGCTATGGGCTGTGGGCTGTGGGATATGGGATATGGGATATGGGATATGGGATATGGGATATGGGATATGGGCTGTGGGATATGGGCTGTGGGCTGTGGGATATGTGATATGGGCTGTGGGCTGTGGGTTGTGGGCTGTGGGATATGGACAGGCCTTGGAGAGGGACAGTCCTGGGAGAAGGACAGTTCTGGAATAGGACAAATCCTGGCCTCCTGAGCATCCATGCAGTTGGGCGCCAGGCCCCTGGCCATGTGAGCTCTGTGCTGGCAGCTGCAGGAGCCTGGGAAGGCTCAGGAGTGGTGGATGTGCTCCCTCTGGCAGCTCCTGCCTCACTGTCTCCCCGAGCAGCCTTCCAGGAGGAATGTCCAGGGCTGCAGGATCCCGTCCTGCCAAGGAGGAAATCCATCCCTCTGCCTATCTAATTACCCTGCTGTAATTAGGCAGCTCCCTTGGCTGTGGTGCAGGTTTCACTTGCACACCATGTCAGCTCTTGGCAGGTTTTCCTCAGCCACCTCCAAAGAATGATCATTCCCAGGTTATTGGTGCTGTTGGATTCCGTGTCCCAGCGGGGCTCAGGGTGTGCCAGGAGCTCTCTGGAGGCAGGAGATGATCCCTGCCCTGAAGTGCAGGAGGATGAACGGGGCTGGTCTTGTGGATTCACCACAAAGATCTGCGGGTGCCTTCCTGAAAGGGTGCTCAGGCCCTGGAAGTGCCCAGGGAGGTCTGGAGTGCCCACCCCTGGGGTGTCCAGGGAAGGGCTGGATGTGGCACTGGGTGGCAATGGAGAGATGGGGCACAGCTCAGACTTGATCATCCTGGAGCTCTTTTCCAGCCTGAATGATTCCATGGAGACTGAAATCACCTTTCCTGCAGGAGCACTGCCACTGCCAGGCTCCAGCTTCATGAGCAGAGCCCACAGTGCCTCTCTCCAAGGGCTGATGCTGCAATCCCAGATCTGCACTTTTCCCTTTCGTTTTTGGTGGTTTCTTCCCCTGGAACTCTATTCCATGCAGGAGGGAGCTGCTTCCCCCTCCCAGTGCTTCCCAGGATAAATCAGGGATGCTAAAGCACATTTTATTTGGAGTGTCTGCTGAGCAACAATTCATCACTGCCGGCTTATCTGAAAATACCCATTTGTTGCTGCTTTATTCCCCGCTGCAGAGCACAGAGGGACATCTCCATTGCAGCCATTGATCCTCCTGCTCTGGGCAGGGAGGCCAGGCCAAGCCTGGGAGCAGAATTCCACCGGTGGCTCTCAGGAAGGAAAAAAGGGTGTTTGGGAAGGTGGAGCTTTGCTGGAAATCAGGATGGACTGGGGAAAACCAGGGGGGTTCTCTGGGACCATGCACGGGATTGGGGTTGAGGAAAAGGAGAACTCTGCCAGCACAGAAAAGGAACTGCTGCAAAGCTCTGGGAAAATGATTGTTCCTCTGCAAGCTTTGAGCTCAGTTCATTAAAGGGTATTCTTGGAATATTTATTTTCCAAATGAAGGCACACAGCCAAAGCAAGTGACCATGAACTTGGCACCCGTGGACTCTCTGGTCGTTTTCTCTCTCTGATTACTGAGCCAGGCTCTGCTTTTTAGGTGAGAATATTGAATCCACGGTTTCGAGGACCACAAATTCTCCTTCATTAGATCTACAAAATCTGTTCTTGAGGAGCACCGTGTTCCAGAATGGTTTGGGTTAGAAAGGACCTTAAAGATCACTTGGTGCCACCCCTGCCATGGCAGGGACCCCTCCCACTGTCCCGGTGCTCCCAGCCCCAGTGTCCAGCCTGGCCTTGGGCACTGCCAGGGATCCAGGGGCAGCCACAGCTGCTCTGGGCACCTGTGCCAGGGCTGCCCACCCTCACAGGGGAGAATTTATCCCCAATATCCAATGGAAACCTACTCTCCATCCGCTTAAATCCATTTCTTCAGAGCCAGTCCAAGCCCAGTTAAGCCCTAGGCCTCATTGCCAGCACTCAGGGATTTCAAGTGAGACTTCCAGGAGGTTTTGCACAGTTTAGTTACTAAGTCACTTTAGAAAATTCCCTTTATTATTCAAACTTCTCTTGCTGCTGCCAACCCCAGGCCTGTGCCCTGTGCTGGCTCCCAGGGTTGGAGTTCCTCCTCTGATTCCCAAGATCCCATCTCCAAAGAGAAGGAAAGTTTCCATGGATCAGGTGGTCTCTCCTACTCCCCAACCTCTTCCTACTACTCCATAAATGTATAGGAAAAATGGATTTGTAGAACCCAGTGCTGGTGTGCATGGGATTTCTGCAGGGTCATTTGCTGCCATCCCTTTCCTAATTAGCCCAACTGCCTTAATTACTCAGGTTTCTCCAGCAAGTGTTCCTCAAAACCCTGAAAAAGAGACCCTTAATGAATAATTGCATCTCATTGATCTCCTTAACTGGAATCACTTATTTGCTTAAAATTTGAGAATTTGCTACTGTCCCTCAGGTCATTTTGTTTGGAGTGATGCAGGCTGCTAGGGAGCTAATTATGTAAAATAGCAATTAATTTCCCACTGCCAGGATAAATATTTGACTTAAAGGATGTCTCTCTCTCCTGATGAGCTGCAGCCCTTTGGAGGCTGTTACCAGCAGTGGCCTGGGCCAGAGAACAGGGCTGTCCTGGCACAGCGAGGGCTCAGTTTGGGTTTTCAGACACAGGTGGTTCCTTTGTGCACAACCCCTGCTGCTCTGTCTGCACCCATGAAGGAGGAGTGCAGTGATATCCCACATTTTTTTTGACTTTTAGGCATTCCAGGAAGACACAAAGTGGAGAAATTCTCTTAAAGCCACTGGGCTTCTTTGTGAGCGCTGCCCCTGTGCCCGGATTCAGGTGGTGGAACATGAGGTCATGGAATCACTGAATGTCCTGAGTGGGAGGGACCCACAGGGATCTTTGATCCAGCTCCTGGCCCTGCCCAGACACCCCAACAACGCCGCCCTGTGCACCCCTGGGAGCGGTGTCCAGGCCCTGCAGGTGTTCCATGCTCCAGTGCAGGTGTTCCATGCTCCAGTGCAGGGACTGGCTGCAGGCTGTGGGTCAGGTGTCCCCTCCCCTGTGAGCCTGTGGAGAGAGGGAAGCTCCAGGAGACACAAATCCATCTTGGTCTGCAGAGGGAGCCCAGGTCTGAGCTCTCCTGGCACAGCAAAGCTCTTGGGATGGATGCCCTGAAGGACTGCAGGGACCAAGGCGCTGAGAAATGGGGAAAGAGGGAAAAATTCCAGCTGGGACAGTGGCTGCCAGTTGTGCAGAGCCCTTGGGACAGTGACTGGGGCTGAGCCCCAACTCAGAGCTCAGATCCCACCTGCACCAGCTCCTGCTGAAACCAGTGGGAACGTGAAAGAGCAGGGAGCTGTGGGAGATGTCCGTGGATTGCAGCTGGAATCCCCTTGGGAACGAGGGGAGAGCTCCCAGGGGAAGGGCACTGCTGCTGTCTGAGCCTGAGGATCAGCTGCTCTGCAGCAGATACAAGCAGTGCTTGGAAGCTAAACCTTCCCCAAAGCTGGTGGGTTTAGGGAGAGATGTTTTGTTTGTTTCTGTGAGTGAGAGAGATTTATAAAATCAATGTAATGTTCCTGCTGCCCAGCAGACCCATTCCTGCTGCCAGGGCTGCACAGCTCCCTGTCCCACAGTGCCCCTGCTCATTTATTTCTCTTCCAACTGCAATAAAGGCAGTTACTGAGCCATTTTTCCTGTTTGTGGAAACCTTGATGCTGCCAGATGGGAAACCCAACCAATAACCAAAGTGTGGCTGCAGGACTGGTTCATTCACCAGGTTTTACAGAAGGAACTGGCTGAATTCCCTGCACAAGGAATGGTGGCTATGAATCAAATCCTGGAGTTGCCATGGCTTAGTGGGTTACTGGCCTCCAAGACAGACACAGAAATGAGCTGTTTGGATGTTCTTTTCCACCTCATTGCCAAGGAAATGTTGTAAACTCCATGAAATGCAGGGAAACCAAGAGTTCCTGGAGTGGCTGAGAGCTCCCAGGGAGCTCCCTGACCTGTCCTGGCTCAGCAGCTCCCAGGAATGTGTCAGCTCCAGGCTCTCTGAATTCATTTGTTCTCTGCAAGGAGCTGAATTTGCCTTTTGTGAACACAGACCATCCTGGCCCAGCTGCATCCTTACTTCCACCCTTTATTCCATTGGCTTTCCCAAACCACTTGGGCATCTTTGCCCTGTGCACAGCCATGGTGCCAGAGCTGAGCTCTGGAGTGACATCCCAGAGAGCAGCAGCAGCAGGCAGGAACAGCGGGGTTTGTTCAGGCTGGGATCGCATTGAGAACACAATTCAACCCTCACCAGAGATTCAGAGATGAAAATAATCCTTTGTTTTTATTCTGCCGTCACTTCCAGCCTGTCTCTTTTGCTGCCAGTCCTGGCAGGGCAGGAGCAGCAGTAAAAGTGCCATTCCTGTTGTGTTTAATTGTTCCAGGGGAACATGGGAACAAGAGCCTGCCGTGGAAAAGGCCCACGGCAGAGGAACGTCAGCCTTTGAATCTGGGCAGAGAAAACCAGCTGCAGGGGCTGGTGGTGAAATCAAACCTGAACGCCGGGAGAGCTCCCCTGCCCTGCCTGGCACATGCCAGCCCTCTCCTACTTCCACAGGGCAACTGGTCCCTGGCTCCTGCCAAACCCACAGTGTTCCCTGTCTGAGAACCACCTGGATCCTGCTGCATCCTCCCAGCAATTTGCACAAAATCACTCTGATTATCCCAACGCTTCCCCAAAATACTGCTGAACAGGAGCTGCAATTACTGTCATTGCAGTGCAAATTTCCCTCCCTGTAATCACTGCCCATTACAGCAGGCTCCAAGGGACCTTCGGCTTCACCTGGGACATGCTGAAACAAGGATTTACTTTATCTAACTCTTTTCAGCTCGATTTAGAAAGACTTTGTTGAGAGGAGTCTGCAGGAGCTACTCAGAGGCCTTCCTTCCTTCCTTCCTTCCTTCCTTCCTTCCTTCCTTCCTTCCTTCCTTCCTTCCTTCCTTCCTTCCTTCCTTCCTTCCTTCCTTCCTTCCTTCCTTCCTTCCTTCCTTCCTTCCTTCCTTCCTTCCTTCCTTCCTTCCTTCCTTCCTTCCTTCCTTCCTTCCTTCCTTCCTTCCTTCCTTCCTTCCTTCCTTCCTTCCTTCCTTCCTTCCTTCCTTCCTTCCTTCCTTCCTTCCTTCCTTCCTTCCTTCCTTCCTTCCTTCCTTCCTTCCTTCCTTCCTTCCTTCCTTCCTTCCTTCCTTCCTTCCTTCCTTCCTTCCTTCCTTCCTTCCTTCCTTCCTTCCTTCCTTCCTTCCTTCCTTCCTTCCTTCCTTCCTTCCTTCCTTCCTTCCCTCCTTCCTCTTCACCTCATTAGTGACCATAAAACTAACCCTAAAATTGACAGAACTCCCAAAATTAATTAAGGTGTATGCATAAATTGCTTTTTCCCATAGGTACCTACAAATGTATTTTATATTCTCTCCATTGGAACTAAAGGGGGAGCAGCAGAGGTAAACACAGCCAAAATAATGAGAAAATTTGGTATTAGGTTTGTCCTGGCAGAGGTTTCTTGGAAATATCCATCTGGATACTTCAGGAGCCTTCAGGTCCCCAAATGTGCTTTAAAAATAGTAAGATTTCATAAATACAAATCAATAGTGAGGCTCAGTTTTGCCTTTCCAGTGGGTTCCTTGGCCTTCCTGTACTGCTTGATCTTGCTCCTCAGTCCTGTGAGTCCAAACCCTTACTTTTTTCTTTAAAATAAGAAGCTGAAATATCTTTTACCCCTGAGTCTGGAATTCAGAGCTTCCAGAATATCGAATATTACTAGTTTTTTAATCAAACAGTCTGAATTTTTACATTTTCTCTATTTTGAGTGGTTAGGGCTTGCACAATGAGTGAGTGAGTGAGCAGCTCTCAGGCTCCTTCCCCTTCTCCCTCCTGCAGCCTTTCAGGAGTTTATTTTTAAAAGTACCACCCAGGGCATTGGAATAGCAATAAAGAATAGGTTAAACCTCTGATGTTTAATTCCAGGAAAGCTGAAAAGATTAATGCACTTGTCTGCAACCTGAGCCTGTGCACTTCCCACTGCAGAGAGCTGAGCAGCAGGGACAGCAATTCCTTTCTTGCCCAAGCCCTGCTGCAGGACTGTGGCACTGCCTGGGCAGCAGAAGTGCCCTGGCTGCTCAAAGGGAGGGTGGGGAAACCCTGCTGGACAGCCTGGGAGCTGTGGGACATGGGAGGGCTGCTGTGGGATGGGTTACACCTCGCTGTAGTTTGGGATTCTTTGTGATGGGATCACAAAATAATTGAGACTGGAAAAGATCTCCTGGATCATTGAGTCTGAGCTGAGCCTGATCCCCACCTGAGTGCCACCTCCAGGCCTTCTTGGACACCTCCAGGAATGGGGACTCCATCATTCCCTGGGCAGCCCCTGCCAATGTCTGACCGGCCTTTCCATGGGGAAATTCCTGCTGCTGTCCAGTCTGACCCTCCCCTGGTGCTGTTTGAGGTTCTGTTGTTTTGCATGGGACAAAGGCTCATCCTGGCAGCACCCAAAGGCTCTCAGAGCCTCAGCTGCCCCAGCTGGGCCTGGAAAACTTCCCCGACCCCTCAAACACAGCCCAGGGCAGCCTCACAGGGAGTTACAGCTGTTCAAGTGTTGCCTAAATGTCTCTCCTTGCAGAGTTTTCATCTTTAGACTCACAGATCACAGAATCCCAGAATGTCCTGAGCTGGAAGAGACCCCCAGGGATCATGGATCCAACCCTAGCCTGGCCCAGACACCCCTATCATCCCACCCTGGGCATTTCTGCATCCCATGTGTGTCCCAGCCCCTCATCCCCTGCAGTTCTCCATCCCAGGTGTGTCCCAGCCCCTCAGTTCCTGCAGTTCTCCATCCCAGGTGTGTCCCAGCCCCTCAGTTCCTGCAGTTCTCCATCCCAGGTGTGTCCCAGCCCCTCAGTTCCTGCAGTTCTGCATCCCAGGTGTGTCCCAGCCCCTCAGTTCCTGCAGTTCTCCATCCCAGGTGTGTCCCAGTTCCTGTCTCAGACACCAAAGATCTCATTTTGCTAAAAGGCTGTGATTCCTGCAATCATTTTATACCCCACAAAAATGGGAATAAATGACAATCACGGCATTGTTATCATTATTTGCACAGAGCAAACACATAATTAGGTGGGGAGTGAGGAGCAAGTTAATGGCATTTGCTAACTGATTGTATCAAATTTCAGAGATTTCAAAAGATTTGGCTTTTTCATTATTCTTTAATTTGGATTTTCTTGCTTTTTCTCCCCTAAGCACCTTCTCAGAGGTTAGATTATTGTTGCTGCTAATATTTCTGGGTGTTCCTAATTCAGCTGTTTCTGGTTTTTGAGATTATTTATGTGTTGAGTGTCTTTGTTAATAGAAACCAGACTCTTTAGGATGGCAAATGTGAGTGACAGCCAAAGAAATCACTTCATCCAGTATTCCTGACACAATATTTTGACAATTTCATTTGAAGTAAGACACTGTGATTGTCAGTTCAGTTACAATATGGTTGTTGCTCCCTAGTGGGGAAAAAAAATCAGAAAATTGAAGGAAATAAGATTCCCAGCTAAATGGTTTTTCCAGCAGAACATTCAGGTCCTGCCCTTGCCTCTCATTGCTTGTGTACAACACTTGAAATGCATAAAGGGAGAGCAAATACTCGGGAATTGTTGGAGAGCCCTTTGAATAAACAGCTGGAAAATCCAGGTAATGCCTTGCTCTCCAGACTGGGAACAGTTTTACCATTTCTGCTGCTTTTCCCCCCAATGCAGCGCCCACAGCAACCCCCAGCACTGCTCATGGAAATGCTTTGGGGCTTCTTTCTATTTCTAAGCCAAGAAAATTCTCATTAAATGGGAAGATGTCAGAATTGCCTGTGCCCAGCAATGCTGGAAGCTGGGAAGGGCAGGAGGAGCCCTGGGAGGAAATGAGGTGGCACTTGCAGGGAATTGTTGGAGAAACTTTATTTCTGGGAAGGTTTGGAAGTGGAAATATGCCAGGAAATGCATTTGTGATGGATGATAAAATCTCCTCTGCTTGCAAGAAGGACTTTTCCCCTGAAAAGGGGTTCTTGTACCACCAGGTGCTTTGGACAGAGGGATCAGGAACCATTTCATGCTGCAGGGGCTTCTCAGCCAGAATTATTTCTTGATCTTTCACAGTAACCAAATAACAGCAAATAACTGCTCCATCTGATCTTCACATTCCTTTGGAGTTGTGGGGTTTTTTAATCTTTCTCCAAATTCTTGAAGCCTGGAAGTCGCTAGCAGGAGAAAACACTGAGCTGGTTCAAGTAATTTTAGTTAAAATCCCTCTCTCCTGCTCTGTGTGTTTTTGATCATGGAACAGCTTTTTAGGCAGAGTGAGAATTTGAGCAGAAAGCTGTTGTTTGGGTTAAAATATCTCCCATTTTGATCACTGAACATTTTGATGCTTTGCATATCCTCCTCATTTTCTGCCTCTCTCTGCCTTGGCTCCAATCCAGTGGGAAAAGAAGGCAGGATTTTTTTGGCTGGGTGGGTTTGTGGTTTTTTTTTTTTTTTTTTTTCTTATTTCAACTTTGGAGAAAGGGGAAAAAAAACCAAAAAACAAAAAACCAAAACCCAACAACATTTAGATGTATTTTGATGTTTTTAGGGAGTTAGAAAACACTTTTCCCTCCAACAGCTGTAACACACCAGATGCTCCTATCTCTCCTTGCTCGTCTGAATTCTTTGCACTCTTCTCCTTTGCTCATTAAATTCCCTTTTCCAGTCTCTGTGCCCGTTTTTGTGATGAGCTGGAGGCTGCTAGAGCCCTGACCCCTCTCCTGATGCTGCAGGAGGGGAGCCTGGGCCCAGCCTGGCCTAAAACAGGCCCTGCCTTTCATTTCTGCCCGGCTTTTGCTGGGAGGGAGCCTCTGGACTGGGAACTCTGATGAATGAAACAGAGCCATTGTCAGCACAGGCCTTGTTTTCCTTTTGGAAGTGCTCACTGTGACAGAAACGCTCATTGTTGTGGTGGAAAACATAATCTGCTTTCTTCCTAAAGAATACAGACGGGGACGGATGTACCCAGGCCTCTGAAAACTCAGAATTAGCTGGACTGGAGTTGTTTCAGCTGAAGAGGCTTCTGTGGAAGGAGGAACAATCTCATCTCTTTGTCCATCGTGTGCAAAGCAGACAGCAGTGGATTGGAATTCATGACACAACAATTAGCTAACACGGAACAGGGGGCCGGGAAAGTGGGATTTCCATCACGGATTTTTGTAGGAGGGGTTTATAGGTTGAGCAATCTTCTGCTGCAAGTGGTTTATATATGTATATTAATGGATATATGCTCACACCAATACTGTTCTGGGCTAACATCTGGATTAGGTTTTAAGCAGCTTTTCACAGAAGGACAAGGCTGGGAAAAGCCAAAACCTGAAAAAATTCCATGAACCAACTGAAAACTGGGGGAGATCACCATAAATGTGTCTTCAGCGGTGATTTTGTTCATCTCTCTGCCAACAGTTAAAACTCTGGGTATTTCCCCCTGGTAACTCTGACCCCGGTGTCAGGACAGTGCGGCACCTGCCCTGGGATGACTGAGGGATTGGGTCCTGCCAGATGGGCTTGGCACAGGTGGAAATTCCACAAAGAGGGGCTTAAACTGGCCACCCTGCCCAGAGTGAGCAGTAATTCCTGCTTTGGGAATACAGCCCTAAGTTTCTCTACTGATATAATCCTCTGCAATGTGGCTGGAAAAGGTTTAATTTGTCTGCTGAGAGAAAAAAGAGAGAGGAAGAGGCTGCAGGGAGCAACAGGCAGTACATCCAAGCTGAGGGGCCTCTGTGGATTAGAACAGTGCAGGGAAGGAAAAGAAATATTTAGAGAGTGTTTGCTGTCAATGCTGACTGCAGTGAGGGTGGGGAGAGGCCGGTGGGACCCAGCTCCTGCTGCATTCCAGGCTGCTGGAATTGCAGGGATGTGGGGAGGGCTGGGATGTGCTGCACCCACAGGAGCCAGGGCTGCAGATTTCAGCTGTCAGCGGAGGTGTTCACACAGCCAAACAACCACGTCCCATCTCACTCCTCTTATCTCCACCTCACAGAGTGGGAGCAGCTCACAGAGGGCTCTCTAAAAATGTTCCTGGCTCGGAGCTGGGCTGGGTCAGAGCCCTGGGTTGGTTCCAGCCGCCTCCATGCAGGAGCTGAGCTCCTGCTCTGTCCCTGCGTGCCCTCTCCATGGGTCCTTACAGGGCTTTGCTTTCCAGGAGACTCCATCTGCTGCTGCTTCTGCTATCCCTACAGGAATGCCTGGGTACAGCCCTGCTGCTGGGAGGGACATTTTTCATGGAATTACAGAGTCAGTAATGTTGAAAAGACCCTCAAAGATCAAAAAATCCAACCTTTAACTCAGCACTGCCAAAGCCACCCATAACCCATGTCCCCAGGTGCCACATCCATGGGGCTGTTAGATCCCTCCAGGGATGGGGACTCCACCACTGTCCTGGCTGGACAGCTCTTTCCAGGAAGAAATTTTTCCAATTTTACCCTGAGCCTACCCTGGCCCAGCCTGAGGCCATTCCCTCTCCTCCTCTCCTTCTGTCCCTGTTCCCTGGAGCAGAACCCGACCCCCCCTATTGTAAATGCAGGTGAACCTGGTGGGAAGAAATGACAATGTCTGACTTTAGTTCAGAAGGCTGAATGATTTCTTTATTATAACTATGATAGAATACATTAATATACTATATAAAAGAAGATACTAGAATTACAAACCTACTCGTTCTAACTACCATATCTAACTCACAACTCGTGACCCTCTCTGAGAGTCCAGCCCCAGGTGGGTTGGATTGGCCATCAGGCTCAAACAATCCTCACCAGAATCCAACCAAGCACTCACCCCAGGTAAACAATTCTCCAAACACATTCCACATGGGAAAAACAAGGAGCAGAAACAGAAATTGTTTTCTCTTTCTTTCCTCTGAGCTGCTCTATGAAAAATCCTGAAAGAAAGAAGGATATCCCTACGACCCCCCCGGCTGTCCCCTCCTGTCAGGAGCTGTGCAGAGCCACAAGGTCCCTCCTGAGCCTCCTTTTCTCCAGGCTGAGCCCCTTCCCAGCTCCCTCAGCCTCTCCTGGGGCTCTGTTCCCTTCTCTGGACATGTTCCAGCTCTTCAGTGCCCTTCTTGTCCTGAGGGGCCAGAGCTGCCCCCAGGACTGCTGTCCTAAATCCCAAATCCCAGGATATCCTGAGGTGGAAGGACCCACGGGACCATCATGTCCAACACCTGGGATGGCCCTGCAGGGCTGAACAACGACCCTGGGGTTTTCAGCACCAGGCCCTGCCCTGCTGAGCCAGTGCTTTGGTACATGGTGGGAAATGGGCACACAGGGCTTTTCCAGCCCTTCCCCTGGAGAACAGAGAGGAAGAGCCCTCAGTACAATGTGGCCTCCAGGGCTGAGGACACGGAGGGCCCACACAAGGAGCCGAAGTCCCTCTGCCACATGGAGCTGGCCCAGTGGGACAGGAGAGAGCCCTCGGGCAACTGGGACCACTTTTAGCTCAAGAATCATTTCTGAGTAATCCAGAGCAGTGCAGAAACAGAATCCCACCCTGCTACACAACAGGGCCTCTCAAACCCCGCGAGGGTCAGAACCAGGCTGGGATTTATCCTACAAAACCCCACCAAAGATCAAGGCTCAGGAGAAGGCTCTGGCAGAGCCAGGCAGGATTTCTGTGCTCCTGGGACTGCTCTGCACTGCTGCAATCCCTGCCCTGATGAGAGGGAGCCCAGACTGAAGGGGAGATGCTCTGTGAAAAGCACGACCTGCCTGCAACAGGGTCAGCAAATTCCTAACATCAATATCCAGGCAGCACCTCCAGATTGTTTCCAAAGCTCATTATTTCAGGGAGCTGCTGTATGTGTGAGTGGAACTCATTACCTGGGAGCCTCGTTATGTTTCCTGCTCTCTGGCAAAAAGTGGGCATTGCTTGGCTCCCTTAATTAATACTCAGTGCACGCCGAGGGGGAGCAGTTGTATTCACATCGGGGTTTTGCTGCTGCAGACGTGGCCACTGAAATCATCCTTCAGAGGAGCCATCAAAGGCCAAGCAGCCTCATCCCACGTGGCAATTAAAGCTATTTTTCCCTGTTGGAGCAGAGAACTTTCACTGAAGGATCCAGCGTGACTCCAGGCCCAGGTCGGGCATGGCTGGAGCAATCCTGCAGGACACTGGCACCTGATTTTACTGCTGGTGATGTTCTGTGTAATGGGGCCCTGTCACAGACAGTGATGATAAAAATAACAATGAATTAGCAACAATTACAAAAACAGGTCAAAGATTTATTTTTCCTTCAGCTCCAATATAATTCTTCTCTTCAGCTTGCCAAAAGTATTTCCTTTCTGTGAAAAATTTTAGCTTCTCATGAAAGCATTAAGACTTTTTACTACTTTTTTTTTTTTTTTAAACCTGTCAGGATTTAAGAGGAGACTAAAAGAAAAAAAAAAAGTCAAGTTTCTTTGTTCAAAGACAGTGAATAAACTCCAACTGCAAATTACAAATAGCCTCTGGGAGTGAGGTCTAAGGAAGGGGAGTGGAAGTTGGGGTAATCGTGTTAAGCTCCTGGTGTGTCACTGAATCCTGCCGAGCTTTGAAAGGCAGGAGGCTCCTGAGTGCTGGAGCAGAAAACTCAAGGACAAACCTCTCTGAGCAGAACTGAGCCACTTTCAGAATCAGCTGTGTCACATCCCCACAGCCCAGACACAAAACCCCTGCACAGCAACGTGTGAGGAGAGTCCCAGCCTGGGAGGGAGGTGGCACCAGCGCTCCCAGACAGGGGCATTCCCATACAGGGACATTCCCAAGGCCTGACTGATCACTTTTCAGTGCTTGATTTTCTTTAGGAACAAGAAATAAATAATATTTTGAGAGGAGGGAGAAAACTCTTCAATGACTTGATGCTGTGCAGGGTTCATGGAACTGCTGGGATGGTTTAACTGGTTTAACTGGAGGATGATTTAACTGGAGGATGGTTTAACTTGTTAGATGGTTTAACTGGTGGATGGTTTAACTGGTTAGATGGTTTAACTGGTGGATGGTTTAACTGGTTAGAATGTTTAACTGGAGGATGGTTTAACTGGTGGATGGTTTAACTGGTTAGAATGTTTAACTGGAGGATGGTTTAACCGGTGGATTGGTTTAACTGGTGTGAATTGTAACTGCTGGGGTGGCTTTGGAGGATAAAGCTGCCCCAGAGCAGCAGGTGCTGGCTGGTTTTCCCCGGCCATGCAGGAGCCCCATGCAGAGCCCCCACTCGCAGCAGCTCCTCGGGAGCCCCTGCAGGGACCAGCCAGGGCTGCTCCTGTGCCCATCCTCAGCTGGAGCGGGGCACCCCAGATCGCTGCAGCCTCTGGAGCTGTGCCCTCCTCTGTGCCAGCAGAGCCCTCCCAGCTGCTGCAGGAGCGAAGAGAAGAGAGTAGAGAGGAACTATCAGGGATAACAGCCTGTATTTAGTGTAATTTACAGGAGCTGGGCTCTAATGGGTGCAGGGGGATCTTTAGGCTTCTTAGGAAAATCCTCTTAGGAGCAGCAGCTCCTTTAATAACCCGGCTGAGGCAGTGCCTCCCTGTTTACATTTATTTGCATGTATTTGCATGCAGGCTGCTGAGAGAAACATCTCAAAAACTCTGATGACTTCACATTTTTAAACCTGCCCAAAATCGGAGGGGCTGGAGAGCAGGATTTTGGGGACATGCAGGATATTTCAGATGGAGAGGCAAGGTCTGGGAGGGAGCAAGATTCCTTGTCTGTTTTGGATGCTGCCCAAAGGATTTGGGGTTGGAAGGAACCTGAGTGGATCCTCTGAAAGCCCTGGGGTCACCAGTCCCCCTGAGCTCTCCGTGCCTGCGTTACCCAGGTTCTCACTGCCAGATGGGAAAACTATGGAAAATGAAGGTGCTCCAGCAAAAAAAAAGAAAAAGAAAAATAGCGTTCTCAAATCCTGCCAAGTGCTTCACCTTGAGAATGGCACTACCCAGGAAAGGGAATGTAGGAGATCCCAGGGATCCATTCCCAAACATTCCTGATGCTGCCCTACAAAATCCCAGACAAACAAACTGCTTTGGAAATGGAGTCTCCATTTGTGGGGAAATGGTGCCACTTCCCATTGGAACTGCTGGTTCAGGGAAGAGAAAATCCTGAATAATCATGGAATGAGAGAATCTTTGTAAAGGTTGGAAAAGCCCTCTGGGATCAATCATTGAGTCCAGCTGCCAAGGCCAGCACTGGCCACGTCCCCATGTGCCACATCCACTCGGCTTTTGAATCCCTCCAGAGATGGGGACTCCAGCACTGCCTGACCACCAGTTCCAGGAAGAAATTTTCTCTAATATCCAGCCTAAACCTCCCCTGGAATAACTTGAGGCCTCTTCCTCTTGTCCTGCTTTTACCTAGGGGCAGAACCCGACCCCTCCTTGGCTGCACCCTCCTATCAGGGACTTGTGAAGGGTAATACTAATACCAATACTAATACTAATACTAATACTAATACTAATACTAATACTAATACTAATACTAATACTAATACTAATGCTACTAGTAATAGAACAGTGAGTTAGGAACTGGGAGCATTTTCCATATTGGACATTGAGAGAGTTTGTTTCAACACAGCTCCATCACCTGAGCTCAATAATTTCAAACCTTCTCATTCTAATGGAGTAAAAATGTTCTTTGGATGATCCTAAACATTGTAATATGAAATGTGAAGGGTGAGACAATGTGAATTATGGGATAATAAAATTGATCCAGGGTAATGAAGCACAACAAGAACACAGGGGAAAAAATTGCAGATTTACTGTCTTGATAGAGCAGATTTAGGACAGCACTGAGATGAAACAATTCCACTTCCTACAGAAAATGCCACAGAAATTGGTGGATTTGCACAATCCTTCAATCCTGCCATTCCTTTCCTCCCCAGTCCTCCTGAGCCAGCCCATCCCAGCTTAGTTTGGGAGCAGCTCATGGGAGCAATGTCCTGGCCCCACCAGTGCCACTCCCAGGCTGGTGGCACCACCTGAGTCCTTGGGCTGGCATCTTCAGTGCTCTGAAGGACAAGGAGCAGCACCAGGGTCTCTGCTCATCCTCCTCTCTTGCAGGTCAAAGCCCTCACTGGAGACTCCTCTCTCTATTTCATTAATTCCCAGACATCTGCTCTGGGAGTGTCAGAATGTTGGGATCTCCTGGAACGAGGTGATAAACAGAACTGACACAGAATTAATCCCCGAATCACCTGGAGAGCCAATATCCCGTGTCTGAGTGTGTTACCATGGCTGCAGCCCTTCAGAAGCATCTTCAGCCCCTGCCTCCACCCAAAGCAGGAAATAAAATCCAAAATGGAAGGAAAAATTAACTGGAATCATGTCAGGAAGAGCACGTGTCCTCCCTGCTGCCACCAGGCTGTGCCTGGCATGGGCGGTGAGCTGATTCCAGCTAATTGTTTTTGTGTTTATATTTATTGGCTGTGATTAGTTATGCAACAAAGACTGTGGGAGAACAAATCATATCAGTGCAGTTAATTGGAGATAACATGAGCAGCAGTGAAAGCCCTAATTTTGATATTTTCCGCATGAAAAGGAGACCTGATCCTGCTGGTTGTTAATCAATGAAGGGATGGTGAGGTCTCCATCAGAGGGATGAGCCTAGGGCTGGAAAGCAGCACACTGGATGAGTTCCTCCTGATTCTTCCTTTGCTTTTTAAAAAAGTCTACTGGAAGTCATGAATTTTGGTGGAGTAAAGCTGGGGCTGGGGTAAGAACTGAGCTGATCCTGTAGAAAATGAAACATCTGGGCTTTCTTCCTTGGGAGTCAAGGCTGGTGTGAGGCCACCTGGCCATAAATTTTAGGGTCTTTTAGGAACTGAATATGACCTTTCCTGCTCCTCTCTAGACCACCAGAAATCTCAATTTCCCGAACTTTTCAAGCTCTGCTGGGCAGATCCCAGCACGAGCCCCAACAAGGCAAGGGCATCAAATGAGCCTGTCTGGGAATCCCCCTCCTGTCAGGAATCCCTGTCCTGTCAGGAATCCCTCTCCTGTCAGGAATCCATATCTTGTTGGGAGTGCCTCTCCTGTCACAGCTCCTGCCTCCTCCCCTTTCCCTGCAGAAATCCACGCTCTGCTGGTGCCGCTGTGGGGATGGGTCCCCGCTGTCCCACTCCTCCTCTCCAGCACCTTTCCAGCCCCAGGGTGTGCTGCCATCACCTCCTGCTCCCTGCTCGCACGCCCAGCCCCGCTCTGGATCAGGGCACAGCTCCCATCTCCCGTTCCTGCTGTGGAATCAGCCCCTGGAGCATTGTCCAAGGTCTGGCAGGCTCCGAGGCAGCTGCAGGTGCCAGCAGATGCCTGGTGTCACACGTGGGATTCACCTGGCAGCCGGCAAGGGACAGGTGAGGTGTCACATCCCAGAGGCTCCGGGCTCTTTTCCCCTGCGCTGGAGGAGCTGAGAGTGCCCAGCTCTGATTTAGAGCTCTTTGTGGTGTGAGGAATCTAAGCTCTGCCGCCTCCCTCGGGCTCTGGGCTGGCCCAGGGAGCTCAAATCCATCATCCAGCACCTCAGGACCCCATCCTGTGAACCACGGAGCCTCTGAAGGGGTTTGGAGGGAGATCCTGGGCTGGATGCAGCATCCCAGGATAGCAGGGCGGGAGGGAATGGCCTCAGCCACAGCAGGGGAGCTTTAGATGAGATAACAGGAATATTCCTTCATGGAAAGGGTGGCCAGGCACTGGGACAGTGGTGGTGGTGGAGTCACCATTGCTGAGTGTGGCTGTGGCACTCAGGACCTGCCTTAGGGGTAACCATGGTGGTGCTGCTGGTCCACGGTTGGACTCGATGATCTCAAAGTGTTGAAAATAGATTTGTAGAAAATTTTCAAAGCCTTATAATTATTGTGTTAAAATACTTTTCATTACAAAATTACAAATTACCTTCTAATTGTAATAATGTGAATTATTTCTATTACTTACTTTCACAGAAGACTAAAATAAAAGTTTTTAAAACACCTCTCAGTTACTCCATCTTTAAGTAAAAAAAAAAACCCCATAATCCAGCATCAAAGATCTTTTCCAACCTGAACCATTCCCTGACTGTGATGCCCACTGCTGCCCATGGCATTTGCAGCTTCCTGACTCTAACAGGGAACACAAATCCCTCCTTTGCCTGTTCCTGGAGCCCAGGCCCAGCTAATTAATGTTAATTGGACTTGTACAGGTATTTTCCTCCCCTTCATGTGCCCTGCTCATTCTGTGAGCTCCAGCTGGTTTGTAATCCCCAACAGCAGCCCCAGTCTGTGGAACAGGAGCCTGAGGTTGCAGAACATGTGGATGAGTTGCCTTTTTATCCCATTCACTCTTTAGGAACTTTGTATATTTGGGTAATTTTGAAGGCTTGCTGAGACAGAATCCCCTTTGACTGATTGATTTATTTAGCAAGGAAAACCCACCTGGGAGCCTGGCTGTGGCACCATAACAATGGGATTTCTCCTCCCCTTTTTCAGTCCATGGGATGTTTGGGGAGCTAAAGATCAAGGAAAGGTTTTTCTGGCTCTGCTCTGGATGACATTTGTTGTTTAGTCTGGGGAGTTTGAGCTGCAAGTCCAAGGTGGGGGAGCCAGAAGGAGCTTTAGGGTCTGTTTGTCTTTGAGAGACTGAAAATGCTCTGCTCAAACTCCTCTTCTTCCCTTAGAGCAGGCTTGGGGATGAAGCCTTGAGAGGCTGCCTAGAACAGAGGCTAGACATTATCAAAGGAATAAAGCAGGGATTTATTGAAAGGCCTTCAAAGGATACTCCTTGGGCAGTACAAGAGCTCGGCCGAGGCTACACCCAAGATGGATGGTGGGTCACAAGTTTTCACACTTCTGTAAGTTTTGGTTCATTTCCATATTGGGGTTTATTGTCCAATTACTGTCCCATCCTCCCAGTTTGGTCTCCTCAATTCACTGTTGTTTACACTTTTTGGGCCTGAAGCTGCTGGTTCTCAGGCTGGAAAAGGATTGTTTTGTCTGACTAAACTGTGAAGGGAACTTGCTAACACTTTATATGAAGTTCAGAGTTACATACTAATGTAGTACAGAATCTGGGAAATATGAAAGCTAAAATGGAAGGCATCAGGGCGAGCACCCTCCTTTCCCACAGGGATGAGCAAATGGGATCCAGGAACTTCCAGAGGTGAGGGAAGGTGAGGTCACCTGGGGAGGGGTGGCCTCAGCCCTGCAAGGTCACACCACCCCACTGCTGCTTTGCCAGCTCAGAAGACACCAACCCCAAGGGTTTGGGAGGCTTTGATTACTTCGAGGGTTGTTGAGGACTGACTTCTGCCAGGGGAGAACTTGTTTTCCCCTGCAGGGCCAGAAGGGGCTTTTATCTTTGCAGGGGATTAGTCCAGCTGGAGATTGCTGGACCAGAGATCAGAACCTGAGCACACAAATCCCCTCACCTTGAAAAGTTACCTGCTTTAGTTCTGTCCACAGGATATTTTGCTTGGGTGCTTCCATCTTTAAAACACTGAATTCCTCCACAGCCAAACTTTAATGTCATGTGGGAGTTTGCTTTCTTTGAGGAGTGGGAAATGCCACACATGGTGGCATATGCACAGCCCTGAGTCACCAGGGAAAAAATAAACATGGTTTGATCCACGTGTGCCTGTTTCCTGGGAGAGAGGTGCCAGGGGATGTTTGCTTGGGTAGGTGTTGAAAACCAGGACTACCTCAGTGGGAAATAAATAAAAAATGATCTGAAAATTAACCTGGAGCTGGGCTTCCTATGAGAAACTGGAAGTCTGGGGCATGGAATGCATAGAAGAGCTCCACCCTGGCCTTGGACACTCCCAGGGATGGGGCAGCCACAGGTTCCCTGGGAGGAGAAGGATCCCTGTCAGATCCGTGTGTGATTCCAGGAGCTGCCAGGCCCAGCACTCCTCCAGCAGCTCGGAGATGAACACTGGGAGAACAAAAGCAGGACATAAATGGCCAGGTTTGAGGCAGGCAGGGATTTCTCCCTGCAGGGCTCACAGGGATGAGGCTCCTGCTCTGGCCTGGGTGTCTCTGAACAAGGTGGGGTGTCCCCCTCAAAGGCTCCTCCTGCTTCAAACCCGGGCTCAGGAAAAGAATCGCTCAGGGACATTGGAGAGCAGGAAATCAGACTCGATGCTGAAATTGTGTTCCTCCCTGGCCCTAAAATCCATTAATCTGTGACAATAATTGCCAGAGTTTACTGATTTCCCAGACTCTTTGATGGCAGGTAAGTAATCTGTCTGTCTCCTGTGGCTGAGCTGCCCTGGAAGAGTTTCCTCTCAGCAGGAAGTGTTAAAAACCAAAATTGATCCAGTAGAGCCAAAGACAATTCTAAAACAGATCTCTGTTTAGTTGTTTGATGTTTTGTGTGCTTCTTCAATGGATTCTGGCTGTCAGACTCCTCAGCATCCTTCCAGGGGTGGGTATGGGAATGCTGGGATGTGGACAAATACCAGGAATTACTGGATTTCATCGCAAGCCCTCACCTCCCTCTCACTCAGTGACTGCTGAAAATCCTGGACATACCCCAAGCTCTGTCTTAATCAAGGCTGGAGAGTAAAATTAGAAAGCTGGTTTGACTCCATGTTCCCAGAAATGCCAGATCATGTAGAAGAGAAGGGATTTAAATTTTTTTTTTTTTCCAGGAAATCATCCTTCCCCTGCCAGGAATTGGCACTGTCAGGCTCTGCTGAGGGAGCTTCCCAACACCTGGGCGCATTTCCTGGGTGTAAACACTGCAGAAATGCTGTGGAGGCTCTGAAATACCAGGGAATTATTTCTTTCTTAGCACAGGACCCTCCTACCACCCTGAAATGCCCACTCTGTGTCTGGCAGGTTTTAGAGGAGCTGTTCCCCTCCTGTGCTCCCAGCCTGCTCCTTCCTCCTGCCAAGACCTGCGTGTTTTGTCTTCCCCGTTATCGCTGCAGAAACTCAAACATGATATTAGTTTAATTAGAGATCAGCTCCTTTTATGGCATGCAAATGCCCTGTCTGACTAAATCCCCTTCTGAAGTTGGCAGATGCAAATTAAATCCTGTGCACTGAAGTGTAATTTGGCTCTGAACACTCTTCAAGGCCCTCAGTGATTGAGGGGGTGGAGGGGAATTAGTCTTAAGCTGCATTTGTTGCTTTCTCCTCCCTTAATTTGTTTATCTGAACGCTACTGAAGCAATATGGGATGGAGACAAATTGCCAAGTGACACACGAGCGAGAGCCAAGGTTTCACTGCTGGGTTCTGGAGCTGGAAATAACCAAGGTCCAGTGTACCTGAAATAATGGTAAATACTGGGCCATCTGCCACTCCTGCCCTCCTGCTCCCAGTGTCCAGCAGGCTGGGACTGGCCAGGCTGGCACTCAGGGCAGCAGGGCCAGCCCGGGGCCACTCCAGGCACTCACAGAACCCCCTTCTCAGGGAAAAATCTCCTCTTGAGCTGCTGCATTCCCATGTGAAGGGTGACTCTGCAGCCCCCCTCTGCTGGAGCTGGCCCTGCACTGACCTGGTTCCTCCACACCCCCTCCTGCCCTGGGGGGCTCAGGGAGAGCTGCAATCACTTTGGGATTACAGAGGAAGCGTCACACTGAGGGTCTGAGGAGACTGTCCCATAAGGAAAGGCTCAGAGAACTGGGATTGTTCAGCCTGGAGAAGAAAAGGCTTTGGGGTCACCTCATTTTGGGTTTGCAGTGCCAGAAGGAGCCATAGGAAAAATGGAGAGGGACTGGAGACAAGGATGGAAGGACAGGACACAGGGTATGGCTCCCAGTGCCAGAGGGCAGGGCTGGATGGGAGATTGGGAATTGGGAATTGTTCCCTGGCAGGGTGGGGAGGGGCTGGGCTGGAATTGCCAGAGCAGCTGTGGCTGCCCCTGGATCCCTGGCAGTGCCCAAGACAAGGCTGGATGGGGTTTGGAGGACTGGGAATGGTGGGAGGTGTCCCTGCCATGGCAGGGATGGGGTGGGATGGGATTTAAGGTCCCTCCCACCCCAAACCCTTCTGTGATTGTTTTATTTTATGATCCTGGCATTGCCACAGAGGTTTTCCCAGAGTGCCAGCGAGCAGGTCCCCTTTGCAGAGTCCCTCTTTCCTTCATTCCGTGAGAGCAGCTCTGTGGGACTGTGCAGGCCGATCCCATGAGGGGATCCTTCAGCCCCATCCATCCTCTCACTCCACACGCTGCAACTGAAGCCAGCAGTGCTGTGAGGCAGCCCACTACCTGCAGTGCCTTGTTCACAAGGAGCGATTTCAGAGCCTCCCCGGTGCTATTCTGCAGGAGTGAATCAATGCGGGGATCTGGAGCTAACAGCACTCCAATCCCTGCCTTTGTGCTGAGCAGCTGAGCAAATAAGTGCCTTTCAATTACAGGCTCGTGCAGACACTCTCTGCTTATGTTTTATAACAATGATTTGGGATCAAGGGGTTTGCAGCTAAAGGGATAAACATTTAGCCCAGATAAGCAGATTTGTAGAAATTATTGTTATCCTGA